>NC_051413.1:5037845-5037928 GCF_015228065.2 Penaeus monodon
CTGTGGCGATGCTGTTAATAGTGTTGTGATTATAGTTGTCATTGGTTGTATTATTATTGTTCTTGTAACTTGATTTTCGATTT
>NC_051413.1:5038279-5038505 GCF_015228065.2 Penaeus monodon
GGTCTCACTTTCAGTATCAATTACTAATTCTTGTTAATCCTCCCCCTACCCCCCCCCTTCCTTCCTCCTTCTCCCCGTCTTCCTCTTCCGCATCCTCTTCCTCTCACGCCTCTTCCTTTCCCATCCTTCATTGTGTAAGATATCTTCATTATTCTTCATTATTTATCTGGGATTTCCTTTCATAAGTCTTCATTCAACATCCTTTTCCTTTCTCCTTCTGTCTATT
>NC_051413.1:5039211-5039869 GCF_015228065.2 Penaeus monodon
GGGAAAAAGCAGTCGGCATAGCAAAGGGAAAGTCAAGAATTCACAGGTCAGAGGTCACGGTCGAGTAGCCACAGGGTATTCGCGGGTAGCCGGAGGTCAGCGAAGGTATGCCTCACCTGACCTCGGCTCCGCGCACCTGTTGTCGCGTGAGTCTTGGAAGTGGAAAGAGGTTATATTCTTCGAGCATGATTTGAGTTTGAATTTGCGTTCAGGAGGTGATTTAAATTGTATTTTCTTTGTCTGTTGTTTTTATTTGTTGGTAGATTTTGTGTGTTGCAAGATGATTGGAGGATATTAGGTTTGAGAAGATAATTGCTGTTTGTAATAACGAACTTGGAATCGCTTTCAAGTCACGGCGTTTGGATGCGGGTTTAATGTAATTGTTGGATGTATAATGTATTTGCGAATGCGGTTAAGCTGTTGGGTGTTATCCTGTGTTTGTTGTTTATAGATATACACACTCCCGCACGCACACACTGTGTGAACTGAGAAATTATTTATTCTTCACCGAAGAATGTATTGTTGTTGAAAGTTGTATAAAAACTATGAATTTGCTAACTTCAAATGGTGAATTTTGTCGATGTCGACGAAACAACGATATCTGTGTACTTGTTCAGGAAAAAATAACATTTTTGTTTGCGTCAGATTCTCCACCGAT
>NC_051413.1:5039904-5040709 GCF_015228065.2 Penaeus monodon
TCCGCGCCTCAGGAAGAAGATGGCAAAGCTATAAATCAGCTCCTGTGAGCTATATCATCATGGTGCCAGACGAAGGGTACCAATTTCAGCAATATTTCGGCGATTTCCCGCCAAAATTGGTAGCGTTCGCGTAAGAGGCAACCGCATGCGGATATGCAAGCCGTTGTTGAGGTTCAGCTTAATCAAAAAGCTATGGCATCACGGTGCTTGCATAGTGCTTTTAACATTGGAGACCATAAGAAATTATTGGTATTTCCCCCGAAATTATGTAAAAGACTCATTATGTGTATATGAATCTCTGGCAGAGATAAAAAAGAGTGTGGGTTTCGTCAATACCCTTTCGAAGCAATATTTGTTCTGACAAAAAAAGGAAAATAAAAGAAAATGCGGTTATACTCACCAACCCTGACATTTGATTAGTAAACGATGAGTCGACAGATAATCTCTTAAATTTCTTTAAAACAATAAAGTGAGTATCCGTCTACTTAAGCACGTGTATTCACGTTTGCATCTCTCCATTTATGTGTACGTATGTCTGAGAATATAAATGTATGTATTTGCATGTATAGAATTAGATAACTGACAGTATATAAACTAACACAAATCGAAAATGTGAATATTTTTTTGCGTTACAGACAATTTAAAAAATGTATAGAAAACAAAACGGAAAAACACAACCTATATAATACGATATGTTCCACAAAATATGATGATAGTATTGTGAGATTCACTATGTTGTCGATGCACGATAACAATTGCATAATACTGACCGGAAGTTGGCTGGAGTTGCGTGTTATTGTAACTG
>NC_051413.1:5040795-5040991 GCF_015228065.2 Penaeus monodon
TGGTAAAAAACTTTTGTAACAACATGAAACAGAAGAAGAAGGGTGTCATAAACGGGGAGAGGAAAGGCGGAGAATGGCGGGGAGGAGGGAAGTGTGAGGGGGGGGGGATGTGAAGGTCATGCAGCATGCAGTGTAGCATTTATAGAGGAATTTGCGCTCCGCTGCGCTCACTCTCGCTTGGATCAGGCGGTTCTGT
>NC_051413.1:5041229-5041370 GCF_015228065.2 Penaeus monodon
CATTCCCTGAACAAGAACAAAATCGAACAAGGAATAAGTAAAAATAAACAAAACAGAACCTTAGTCAGTCAGGATATTTCCAAGGCTGGGGTTACGTCACCAGAATCCGAATTTTGTGAAGGAGTGGCGACTTAGGTAATC
>NC_051413.1:5042000-5042213 GCF_015228065.2 Penaeus monodon
TAATAGATACGCATTTGCATTTAGGGATCAGGGTGAGCAGCCACCTGAGGCCAAGGGTTAAGGGAGAGAACTGCCGAAGGGAGGGAGGGCTTCGTCGAGGACACGTGTAACGGATGTGAGTTTGTTAATTTTCTAGACATGCACTTTTCCTGCCTGTGTACACGTCTGCATGTCTGTCTAGCCTCACCCTGTCTTCAAGCACTTAAGACTGTT
>NC_051413.1:5042397-5042485 GCF_015228065.2 Penaeus monodon
GATGTCTCATTCATTCTTTGTCAGTTTACATTCGAAAACACTAGACGAAGCAGACGAAATATAGATTATGCAAATAACATAAAATATT
>NC_051413.1:5042544-5043229 GCF_015228065.2 Penaeus monodon
CCTGGTAACATCAGGTCACTGGACGCGACTCGAATTTTGTGAAAGTAGTTCCACTGTCCTTGAATCGGTTCTCTTGCATTTTTTCTTGCAATTTTAAGGATTTATATCAACCTGATCGTATGTGGGACGAGGATCGGATGACAAATAAAATCACGGTATCGGAAATTTTCTTTGCTCTAACAATTGACGCTCGCATTTTTGGACGAGATTTACTAGCTAATCTGGCGTTCTGTCATTTTTGCCCTAGGCAGGAATGTCATGTAGAGAAAAATATTAGACTTCAAAACGAGAGAGAAAAAAAGTGAAATATCTTAAGAGAACGGCGAGAAGGCATGCGTACTTTTACACGAACGATCACTTCAGAAATCTCACGCGCCTTTTTTTTCTCTTCTTTTTAAGACAACTTTGATTTCCCTTTTTTGGGAGGTTATAATTTCACTCTCCATTCAATCCAGCGACAGCCTGTGGGGAAGGAAGGAGGGCGCGTCGAATGAAGAAACGGAGAGGGAAAGAGAAAATAAAAAGAGAGGAAGCGACGCGTTAGAAAGGCAGCTCCGAGGGCGAGGTGGGAACGGAGGAAGGGCACGTCAGGAAGAAAGGTGTTTAATGAAATGAGGAAGGAAAAAGTGACAGGTGACAGGCTTTGTAGATGACGGGATGGGGGGGGGGGTGTATAGACGTGGGT
>NC_051413.1:5043285-5044246 GCF_015228065.2 Penaeus monodon
CGATGGTTAAGGAAATAAGGTCAGTTTAAGCATGAAGGAACATTGGATCCTTGGGGCTGAACGCCTTGTCTTGCTTGATCTACCTTACCTGACACGGAGCATCCATTCTCGTCTAAAATTATTCATGAAATTATGCATCGCCCCAGTGTCAGCCAGCCACTTCTCCATGGACCGATGAATCAGACCTCATTTTGAGATAGAAGTTTGTTGTGAGTAAACAAAGACTTCATTCAAGTAGGAAATAAATAAATGATTTCAACTCGAACGCTCACGTGACGTCACCACCGCCCTGTCGTGGCGGAGTAAACAAACAAGTGGGACAAAGTGGCCGCACCCTTCCACCCTCAGCAGGTGAGCGGCGTCTGGCGGTATGAAGGTGAGGTTTTACCAGCGTGGAAAGGGGTGGAGAAGTCGTGTTCCTTTCGCCTGGAATATGAACTCCAATTTACCTAAATCGTGAATCTACTTCGATCGTTGCGTGTTTGGGTTAATGGATAGAAAAAAACTGAAATATATCGGCTTTCATGAGTGGATTAATTTTTGAAATGGCGATTATCGTGACCTCACTTAATGTACATTTACTTTCAGTATGATCAAAACAAGGACTTCTCAACCCACATAAGACCAGTAAATTGATATGCGACATTTGCTTAGAATATAAATGAAGGCAAATGATTTAAAAAGTATAAAATATCTTGCTATACGACTGTCTCTTGGCCCTGACTTGGTATGCGTGGGTATAATAATATGCATAATGTATAGATGCAGACTAAGATATCATGTATTTTATTATATTTTACACGTTTTTAGATTTAAGAAGGGTGACGGAAAAAATATCACTTGAATAGCCCTGTGTTTTAAGAGCGATTTCTGGCGTTTGCAGTGTTTGTTTTTGTATTTTGACTTTGACAGTAAAGATGATTTATTGCTTCTTATTGGTCATGAAAAGAAATCAGTGAGA
>NC_051413.1:5044278-5044468 GCF_015228065.2 Penaeus monodon
TCTACTTTTGCCATAGTATTACCTTCACCATCATCCTCATGATTTCAACAATTGAAACAATAACCACAATAACGAGTGTATAAAGAAACTGAAAAAGTAAAACGTGATGTTTCGATAAAGATACAATCGAATATCGATTGGATCTTAATACAATCACACTTTAGTTTCTTTCTATTGGCTGTTTCATGTT
>NC_051413.1:5044757-5045023 GCF_015228065.2 Penaeus monodon
CTATATTATTATTCTCTTAAGAGCCTTGAGGCATTTACTTCTAAATTTATTTCTGAAAAGAACAAGTGATATGATATTGGTAAAATATGATAGAATGAAACTGTTACTTTCACTTTCTACTTTTACCATGTATCCAATATGATTGTAAGGAATGTCTTGTCAGCAACATAGAATTAATTACATGTTTCTTTACGCCTCAAAATGTGCATTTCACACACACACACACAGCGCGCGCGCGTGGGTGGGTGTGTTATTATATATGCACG
>NC_051413.1:5045112-5045217 GCF_015228065.2 Penaeus monodon
CTAATCTCAGTATCTATAAAGACAAAAAAATATCGTGAAAACGGCGGGTGATTTGCATTTAGATAGGGAAAGATTCATCAGCCCGCGGTTCATTAGGCAGATGAC
>NC_051413.1:5045299-5045486 GCF_015228065.2 Penaeus monodon
CAAAAGTAAGAGAGCGAAAGAGAGAAACCTACACCCATTTCCAAGACAGGTGGTACAGCTGATTCAGCAATAAGATTCCTAACAGGAGACTGTGACTGAATTTAGCCAACTTTTTTCTATTAAGCGACAGATGATACATGCCACGCGAGGTCGACTAGTTAGTTAATGGAGATGGAAAGGTAGCTCA
>NC_051413.1:5045541-5045707 GCF_015228065.2 Penaeus monodon
TAGAGATTGAGACGTTGGAATCACTGTCTTTTGTTTTCGTTCACGTGTTCTGGGTTCTGTTTTGTGTGTGTAGCTGTTAATTTAAAGACCCTTTCTGTTTCCCAGGCTATTTCTGCCCCAGTTGGTCTTTCAGGCTATATCTGTCACAGACTGTTTGTTTCTCACA
>NC_051413.1:5045807-5046100 GCF_015228065.2 Penaeus monodon
ATACTATCTCCCCCGACAAAGACGGCCTCGATCCATTAACTCGCAACTATAAAGGATCCAGTTCCCCGCACCTTTTGAAGCCTTCGCTCTCCGGATCCCAAAGCTGCAGACCCCGAGGTTATAGTTCACTCTCGGGCTAATATTACGATGACAGATAACCTTAGCGACGCCCGGATACTTCACTAAAGTCGAACGTCGGGTGAACAGCCAGGGCGGTTACAGGCGTGACGGAATAAAAGTTTTAAGATAATGGAAAAGTGTTTGTAGACAGACAAATAGAGAAAGTAAAAGGG
>NC_051413.1:5046362-5046650 GCF_015228065.2 Penaeus monodon
TGAGACCTGAATTGAGAACGAGACCAAATCTCGGCGCCGACCCTCTTCCCCTCCGGAGTCCCGCAGACTTGTCTCCGAATTACTGTTTCCATGCTTCAGTCCTCTCGCCTGCGCCGCCCCTCGAGAGCAACACGGAAGAGACGTGACATAATGGAGGTATAAGTGAGCGAAATTACTTAGACACCGATGCAGATGTTTGCAGATGTATGTGACTGAGACCCGTTACCCTGGATGAAGACGTGGATGGATCTCTGTGCGAACTAGGTTTAAAGGGGCATCACTGTCTTC
>NC_051413.1:5047252-5048047 GCF_015228065.2 Penaeus monodon
TAATTCAACGCCCAAGTCACCAAATCAATGCTACACACAACACTACTCATCCGAAGCTTCGTTTCCAATCTACACTTTCGATAGAGTGTCGTCAACAAAAGAGAAAGTTCTGGGAGTGCACGGGAGCGTTTGTAATTACACCTAAGGTATATATCCTAAAAAAGAAGAAGAAGAAAAAAAGTAGGCAAGGCTGTCAACACAGGGAGATCGAATTTCTTTAATCACGAACGCTGGCTTGATAGAGATGCCGTTCACGCCATGTTGGAAAACGCCATTTTTTTCTCTCAGGATCTTACCACGCACTCCTTCGTTCGATCAAGTTGAAAGTGAAGGTAAAGAGTGGCTGATGAGCTAAATATATATATAGACATAACAGAAGATATGCAGATTGTTTGGTGAATGATAAAGATTCGTGATATATATAGATCACAATTTTTTAAAGAATTACGAACTGCAACTGTTGTTCATATCTAAACAAATGAGCATCGCAGAAAGGTCGTGGTCATTAAACCGGTGCATTTATGGAATAACTTTTATTTTCTCCTGTATTACTCTGAGGAACTAGATGAAGATTAGTTTTTAAAAGGATTTTGTTGTTTTTTGTTTTTAAAAGGTATGAAATTATATTTTCCCTTTCATAAGTAAAAAAAATATATATAAATTATGTTTCAGCATTATAATATAGTGAAAGTTATTTTTTATAATCATTTACGCACAATTAACCAACATTAAGAGTACATACCGTAATTTTAGTTCCTGACGCAGAGAGCGGAAAACGAGAGGGACGTTAGCGAC
>NC_051413.1:5048136-5048440 GCF_015228065.2 Penaeus monodon
GCATCCCGTGTCAAAATCCATCCCCTTCTCCCCCTATGAAATCTGAAATGAATGAACCTTGTCCGAATCTCTCCTCGACTCTCTCCTTTTTCACAACAAACAGTGTCGACACGAGGGAGGGAGCCGTCTCACCCACCCACACGTACGCATACGACCGTCCACCCTAGGGTAATTGTCGTACGCTTGAGGTTGCTGCTTGGAACGTACGATAGTTATGTTTTATCGTTAGCGGTGGACGTCAAATGTGGTATACGCGATGTTGCGCCATTTTTTGAGGTGTGATTGTTTTGAATGCGTTGGGTGG
>NC_051413.1:5048899-5049466 GCF_015228065.2 Penaeus monodon
CTTTTATCCACATTTTCTTCTCTGTTTTCTCCTTTTCACCCTTTCTCCTCCAATTCTATATTTCTTCACTTTCCTCTGTCTCCCCTTTTTTTCCATCTCTCATTTAACCTTTCCCTTTCTACGCCTCCCTCTCCAACTCCCCTTTATCCATCTCTTTCTCATTTCCTCATTTTTAGCCTTGCTCCTTCAACCTGTTCTTTACTCCCCTCTTCCTCTTCCCTTTACCCAATTTCCCTCTCCCATTACCCCGTTTTCATCATTTCCCCTTTAACCTCACCCTTTCTTCATCTTCCCATCCATCTCCCCTTTACCTACCTTCCCTCTCCCATTTCCTCGTTTTCGCCCTTTCTCCTTTAACCTCCCCCTTTCTCTCCCTCCCCTATCATCATCAGTAATTCCGTACACATGATCATTACTTTCATTTTACCACATTTTCCATCCCCTCCCCCGCCTCATCTCTGTTACTTCACCTGTAATTTACGAGTCGTTTAACCATAACCAGAGAGAGACCATTGCTAATTATCGTGTTACCATAGAGGATAATTTATTACGATTGTATGTAGCGAA
>NC_051413.1:5049504-5049975 GCF_015228065.2 Penaeus monodon
TGTATGCCATTTCAATAGGAAGATATGTTACCGTGAGAAGTAGGTGTCTTTCTTATATAGTGGTGTGACCCCCTTGAGGGATACGGTATATAATCTCTCCGTTTGGTTATATATATTTCTCTTTTTATGTGTTTTTCTATATTTATATGAGTTCGCATAGTGGAGCAGTTTAGAATTATTTAAGAAATAAAGCGAATGGCAAAGTATCAAGAATAATGCTAGCGATGTAGACGAAACTATAGCTGTAAGAAAGCAACAAAGTATGTATGCAAAAAAAAAAAAACAACTAAAAGACTTGTACAAAACCCAGTTAGTAGATTTGCATAAAAGCAACTCAGCAACATAATGCAATTTTCGGGTCTGCAAACTCTGTCGCCTTGAGCTAGAGCGTTTTAAATCGAATGTATCTTTGGTGTCTCGCCGCCGCCGCCGCCTCTCCATTCGCGCCCTTTCTCCTTGGGGTTCTTGTGG
>NC_051413.1:5050384-5050786 GCF_015228065.2 Penaeus monodon
GTATATTTGTGTGTTTGTGCAATCATGAACAGGCATAGAAACAGGCAAGCAGAAACATAAAATGGAAATATATCAGGAAGAAAGGCAAAAAAAGTGAGAGATGCAAAACAGAAAAAAACAAGACCCCCAAAGCCCGAGAAATTAGAAAACAAATAATGACAACTCGTGAAACTTCAAGAAACAACAACAAAGAACAAATAAAAAAAATGTTAACACAAGGGTTTTCTACAAAAAAATAAAGATAAACACAAGGAAAGAATACAAGAAAGAGGCAGAGAATCAGAAGAGGAAAAAGGCTCATGAGAAAGTATCCTTCACACTTTCCCAGAAGTTCTTGTTAACATATTCAAGATTCTCTCCCGGCTTCGTCACGGCCGCACTCTTCCTCCAGATGGCAGCTGC
>NC_051413.1:5051226-5051345 GCF_015228065.2 Penaeus monodon
ACGATAATAAGCGTTAAATCAAGAAAGAAGTGGGAGTGAGTGGCGCGATAAAATCCCAGCGAGAAAGAAGGGGCGCGAGAGCAGTCAAGGACGCCAACGTGGAGACTGGAACGTTCTTC
>NC_051413.1:5051524-5051615 GCF_015228065.2 Penaeus monodon
GCGTTTATTTGTTGGGGAATTTGGTTTGTTCTGATGCTTTATTTATTTATTTTTTTTCTCGTCATTTTTTCCCTGTATTTCTACTTTTTGT
>NC_051413.1:5051940-5052099 GCF_015228065.2 Penaeus monodon
TCCCTTCCACTTTTCTTCTTTCTTTTTTGTCCACGTTGAAGGTTACTCTTTGTTGTCACTTGTTGCATAAGCCATGTTGCTTGTTGTTGTCAATGATAAAATAGAAGGTCCCTCTATAAACTGATCCAGCGATTTCTGCAATTCTTTTGTTTTCTAGTC
>NC_051413.1:5052483-5052815 GCF_015228065.2 Penaeus monodon
TGTCTTTCCCAGCACTCTCACACGGGCGTGTTACACAGGAGGGCGTGAGTGTTGATGAATGGCGGGAGTGTGGGCGTGGGCGTGGGCGGAAAGGACGAGGAGAGAAGAAAGACGCTAAAAAGAGAGAAAAATATACATGCATATATCTCAGAGTGTGTGTTGTATGCGCGATAGACAAGGTGTGTGCGTGTATGTACGTTTTTGCGCGGCTGAGGGGGGGGGGGGGGTCTGACCTTTTGAGTGCTTTCTCTTTCTGTTTTATGTGTGTGTGTGTTTATCTTTGTCTTTCTCTCGCTATTTCTGATTTTATGCCTCGTAATATTCCTTTCATT
>NC_051413.1:5052868-5053463 GCF_015228065.2 Penaeus monodon
TCCTTTTCCCCCATTCTTTTCTCCCCTTCCAACCTCACTTCCTTCCTCCATCCCCCCCCCCCTCCACTTCACCCCTTCCTCGTCATTTCCTCCTCCCCCTTCACATTCCATTCTTCCTCTTTCCTTCATTCCACTCCGCGTTCTCCCCCACACCTTCCCTGCTTTCACTCCCCACCGTCACCCTCTCCACGCCCCCTATTTCCCCCTCTTCACTTCTCCTTCTCCCCTTTCTTTCCTTCTCCTTCTCTCCTACCACTCTCCACCCTCCTCTTCTTTCACTCCCTCTTCTTTTCCCCTTTCACTCCTCCTCTTTCTCCTCCTCCCTCCCTTCCTTCCCCTCTTCCCTCTTCCCCGCTCTCTCCCTAGTTATGGTGCAACTCCACAGACCTTTATCAGAATCAGTCAAGCCCTTATCGATCGACCTGGCTGACCAAGGGTACGCCGTGTCACGTTTAATTACACTAATTGTTGTCTATTAAAAGTGAAACTGATTGCGCCGTTGCGTAAGCTGTGTGGCGGTGAAATGATTCATGTCTTTGGGATGTTTTCTCTTTTTTAAGCGTGGTGCGTTTGTTTCTTCTCTTTCTTTTAATGG
>NC_051413.1:5054138-5054438 GCF_015228065.2 Penaeus monodon
GAAGAAATCACGACCCAGGTCTGCCCCGTCAGAGACCGAAAGAACAGTTGACAAAAATAAAAGTACAGCCCACTAGACATTAGTTTTGGAAAGGCAGGCTACGTGTTTTGGGCAAAAGGTCATCTTTTTCGAGAACATATCAATTCTGGTTTTTATTTCGAGGTCATGCTAATGTTGCTTGCGTTGTAGATACCGAAAATAGAATGATAAATGCAATGAGTATGTGATGATTATGCTAACAATGTTAAATTACGCTGCGGAAGTAAATTTGAGAAACTATAAAATGTAATAATTAATTGC
>NC_051413.1:5054479-5054620 GCF_015228065.2 Penaeus monodon
GTACATACTGCTGGTTTGGAAACTTTCCTTCTTAACAAATTATTATCCTCATACAAGCTGATAATACTAAATCAAGTTGCTCTTCAACGGATCTCACCAAAATATATAGAATATCTTAATTGTGTAATGTTAACAGTGGCG
>NC_051413.1:5054662-5054899 GCF_015228065.2 Penaeus monodon
GCTTTCACTGCCAACACCACCCACATCAACCATATTACCAGTTTTAGCCATACCACTACAGCCTCCCACTTATCACTACGGCGATTCCCATTCACGCTACCAATATTACTATCACCCACACTACCATGCCACTACAGTCACCATTAACCATACCACCATAGCTCATGCTACCACGCCCACCACCAACCATACCACTATAGTCTCCAATGGCCATCCAACCCACGTCGCACCAACTAT
>NC_051413.1:5054961-5055445 GCF_015228065.2 Penaeus monodon
AAACCATATTATAGTCAGCAATGACCATCCCATCACGTCCCAGCAACTCTACTACGGTCACCATCAACCATACTACTACAGTCACTTCTAACCATACTCCCAAGGGCATAATCACCCACGCTACCATACCCTACTCCCATGGGCACTCATCTCGCGTGCTGTACCCCTATTCTTGACGATTCACCACTAGAAAATTTTAAATATGTTAGATTGTATGGTCCTGTTTTAAAAATTATTGGTGTTTTTGTTTTTGTTTTAGAGGCGATAGAATATTTGCAATATCATTTTTACTGAGGTATTGACCTTGAAGTTATTCAACTATAGCATAATGACGTTCATATAAAAAAAAACATTTTGTACCGGCGGATAAATTGGTACACAAGAGCGCGTTCAAACAGAAAACGTTTTATACCGGCGGGCAAAGCGAATTTGTTCATCGGTGGAGCAAATACGATTGTTGATAGATTATTTAGGTTATTAACCC
>NC_051413.1:5055507-5055941 GCF_015228065.2 Penaeus monodon
TACTGTTACCGTACCCTCAACGAAACTAAAAGTCATTCCTCCGCTGCCTCTTCCGCGCCCCGACCTAATATGTGCATTCACGAACACAAGTTACACACGATTAGATATCGCTCATTGGCAACCCACGCACGCACACCAGACAGGCACCACATCTGTCATTAAGCTCCCATCGCTCGCTTCCTCCGCCTTGCAATTGTTCGGCTGCCGATTGTGACTGCAGTGATTGTGGGAGAGCGGCGAGCGAGGCGGCGAGGGTTGTGGGAACGCCTCGCGGGCATCGCCTGCCCTGGCTCGAAGACGCTTTGCACTGTAAGGGATTGTTTGCAGTGAACGAGATGCTTCGGAATCAAGTAGGTGATATGTAGGATGACGGATGCTTTGTAATATAATAGGTGGCTCTTAATTTAAGAGATGGGTTGCAGTGTAATAGATCC
>NC_051413.1:5056172-5057162 GCF_015228065.2 Penaeus monodon
CTATATAAATTCTGTCTTATAAGAGATGGCTTGCAATATAAAACACATTTAGCACAGAATAGTGATTGCAGAGAATACGATACAGTGAATGTTGATTGCAAAGGATATGAGGGTAAAGGATACTGTAACGCAGAATGTTAGCTGCGCAGGGTATGAGTTGCAGAGAATGTTTTGACAATGTTTCTATTTGTAACTGAATCAACTGATGACGAAATGAACTGATTGTAACTTTTTTCATGATCAGAAAAATCTACCTATTATATCTTTATTTTGATTTGTATTTAAGACCAGTATTATACTCTCAGATTCCGCTCGTAGAAAATTTAGTTGTGTAAAAAGTCAAAATATTCAGGGAATAAGAAATGTATTCATAAAAAAAAAATATATATAGGAAAATATGTTAACGGATTCATATGATCATAATTACGTATTCAAGTGGGACCTTTCGTAACAAGAATGCAGTACCTATGAAGAACAAGGTCAATAATAATAGGGGTTGGAGGCATAAGGGGGAAGGAAAGAGGAAGGGGAAGCGAAAAGGAAAGAGGATGGATGAGAAATGGAAACAGAAGAGAAGAAGGAACGGAAGAGAAAGGAAGGGATGGGAATAAAAATTACAAGGATGTAGGGGAATAAGGTAAGAAAGGGGGAAATGGAAGATAAAGGGGAAAAGGGAAGAGGGTAGGTGTGGTAAGAGGGAGGAGGTAAGGGAGAGGAAAATGAGTTAGAAAAGGAGGAAGGGAGAGGAATTGGGGGAGGGAAGAAGAGAAGACAAGGGAAACTGAGGGAGGAGAAATGGGAGGAGGTAGAGGAGGGAATGAGGTTAAAAGTAATGGGAGCAAGTGATGAGGGAGAAGAAGAGATAGGGAGAAAAAAGAGACTTAGGAAGGGCAAAGGCGTTGGTGTAGGACAAGGAACGAAATCTGGTTAGAAGCGGGTCTGAGAAAAGCGAAAAGAGAGGGGGGGATTGGAAAGAAATGAAGATCGGTT
>NC_051413.1:5057222-5057460 GCF_015228065.2 Penaeus monodon
CTGAGAGTGCCTCGTGGCGATGGCTGCCTCCAGCTGTGGGTGCCGGATGTGGGTAGTCCATGCATAGTTGATCATGTTGAGCAAAGTGCAGTTGCAGCGCAGTACATATTGCTTTGGGTGTGCAGAGCAGGATTTTTTATATATTTTTTTTACGGCAGTCTAGTTTAAATCCAGGAAGTTATTGTCATTAATGATCACTTTTTTGTGATTTTATAATGACGTTGTTTTTGCTTTGAGA
>NC_051413.1:5057502-5057864 GCF_015228065.2 Penaeus monodon
ATCGAGGATAATTAATGGTTACTTATAGTCACGACCAGGCCAGTGGTGATGATCCTGTCGAAAGAAAAAAAAAAGTAAATCTGTATCAAAATAATTAATTCCATTTTTTTTTATCTCTTCATAGCACAATAGAAACTTCGTCGTTGGTTCAGATAGTGAAAGGAAAGCAACGTATGACGATGATGGTGGTGAGTTATAGTGTCATATCTGAAGCGGCCGTGACTGAGAGTGAAATTTTTCTTTGGTTGACTTCATAGCAAAATGATACTGCTGCCGAGGGTGAGGCGGGGAATCAAAAGGGAAAATTATTAAAAATCATCTGTGTTTACTTCATAGGTTGTATAAAGAGAAAGAAAATAAGA
>NC_051413.1:5058087-5058452 GCF_015228065.2 Penaeus monodon
ATGCAAAACACAATATAATCGAAAGACGACCATACGAATAATCGTATATAGCAATGAAACAACAATAAAAAAACAGCCATTAACAACCCTCCCGCCCATCCCCCCATCCCACGCACTCCCACTCCTTATTCACGCCACTCCTTTGTGCAAGGTGAGATCGTCAACAGTCAACAGTCATCCTTGCCTCGCCGCCGCAACCGCACTGGAGGCGTCAACCACAGAACAGCCTTGGCGGGTCATCCGGGACTTTTCGGGCTTGATGACGTCATCAATCTCGCAGATATATGGTGGGAAATTGTCGTTCGAGGACAGGGGACACGCACGCGCTCGTAGACACATTAACACACACGCGAAAGCACGCACGG
>NC_051413.1:5058589-5058669 GCF_015228065.2 Penaeus monodon
AATTTGTTTTTTGTTTTGGTGTTTTGCCTGTTAATTTAGAGATTCAGTATAATAAAAGCAAAGAGGAATTACTGACAACG
>NC_051413.1:5058833-5059622 GCF_015228065.2 Penaeus monodon
TGGACACTTCCGATCTCCCAGACAGGCGGGGAAAAAAGGAAATATTCTGACTCTGCGTTTCTACCATTGACCTTGAGAGTGAGAGATCCCCCCCCCCCTTTTCCCCTTCCCCTCCTCCCTCCTTCGCACGGCCATCATTCTCATTTCCCTCCTTCCCCCCACTATAAACATTTTCCAACCCTGCAACTTCCTTTGGTTTCTCAAACCTAGCTGAACTTAAACTAGCTTAGCCCAACGTAACTATCAGATATCTCAACCCAACTCAATTCAACCCCCCTCCTATCCCCCCCTCAAACAACTCCCCCACTCTAACCCCCGTTTTCCTCACCCCCCCCCATTATCCCTTTAAACATCCGCAACCCAAAACAAACACGAGTTTCCGTATTCCCTTAAACCTCTCCAACCCCCAACTCAACTCCACCGCCCTCCCCCCCCCTTTAGACAACCCCCAATTCAACCCCACTGCCCTTTCATTATACACGTACATATCCCAACCTCCGTTTCCCTCACCCCCCCCCCCTCTCAAACACTTCCCACACCCACTCAACCCCCTACTGCTTTTGTATTAAACCTCTCTAGTAGACACCCACTTTTTTCCCCCTCACCCTCTCACCCCCTCACAATTCTAACCCCCGTTTACCTCGCCCTTCGTCTCCCCCCTCAGCCGAACCCCTGAAAGCCATTCCCCCATTTTCCCTATTTTCTCCACCCCCATCAAGCGCCTCCAACTCCATCTCAGTGTCTCAAATAACCCCCACACCAACTTTGCTCCCTCACCGAACCCTCTTT
>NC_051413.1:5059972-5060125 GCF_015228065.2 Penaeus monodon
TTCGTCCTCTCATGCCTGTCCTCACGTCTCTCGCTCTGGAAGTGTGAGTCATTTTCCTGCGTCGTTCGTTAAGGCGCGTAGTGAAAAGACAAAGAAAAAAGAAAATAAAGAAAATAGATGAAGATGTGTTAGTGTTCGGGGAGGTTGGTGGTG
>NC_051413.1:5060572-5060822 GCF_015228065.2 Penaeus monodon
TCCTCTTTTCTCTTATCTCCTTCTCTCCCACCTACCAAACATTTCGTCTTGCGCTTTCCCTTTCTCAAAGAATATAAAGTAAAGCCGAAAAGGAATAAAAAAAGAATAAAAACAGCAAAAAAGGAAGAAGAAAAATCGTGCACTGCAAGACGTGGGAACGAGAGTGTTGCCAACAGATGGTCCCAGAATAACAACCCAGGAGTAGATGATCTACCCACTGACCCACAATTCCGATCTCTATCTACAGCAG
>NC_051413.1:5061469-5061888 GCF_015228065.2 Penaeus monodon
AGCTTATCAACTCTTTTCCGGTTTGATGACGTCACAAAGTCTCGATAAGGCTAATTCACGGCGGGTCTGCATTCCAGGTACTATTATGACTTGCATTTCGCTAGTAATCACCATTAACATAAGCGAAATGACACTCGGAGTAATTACAGTGATCCGAATACGATAAACAACCTTGTTTTGACATAGCGGGTTGTAGAGCCATGATCCGTAGAAATCACTGATCTCAGAATAATGATAATTGGAATAATGATATCGGAGAAAAATGCAATGACAGGTAATTGTATTTCATCGCCATTTAGAGTCATCGATGGGCATTTTTTTAGACTCGGAAATGCTTGGCTAAAAGTAGCCCCGAGTGACGAATGTAATGACGGAGTGATTTGAGAAAACTGAAGAGGTAGAACAAAGCAAGCACGGTA
>NC_051413.1:5062608-5062760 GCF_015228065.2 Penaeus monodon
CGTGAACCAGAACCAGAAAAAATAGAAACGCGGAGAAGAGACAAAGTTTACAGAGCCTGCAAGAAGAATGGAAGAATGGAAGTGTATGCCGTCACACGCACACGCACACATACTCTCTGCATACCTCTTGTCTGTCTGTCTGTTTCTCTACC
>NC_051413.1:5063255-5063376 GCF_015228065.2 Penaeus monodon
GGAGTCAATCCCCACTTTCTTGCCTTCAGGTTATATAATGAAGGAGTGCTCTGTTTGCTCACTCTTTTAGCGTCTTGTGAGCAGCTTTTTCTTCCTCTAACTTCCC
The DNA here is from genome assembly GCF_015228065.2 of Penaeus monodon. Taxonomy (NCBI): domain Eukaryota; kingdom Metazoa; phylum Arthropoda; class Malacostraca; order Decapoda; family Penaeidae; genus Penaeus; species Penaeus monodon. Next base: position 5,063,362 of record NC_051413.1, read on the forward strand.
ACTATTCCCTTTCAC
>NC_051413.1:5063635-5063902 GCF_015228065.2 Penaeus monodon
TCTCTCTCCCTCTCCTTCCATGTGTGTTGAGTTAGATTAATATAAAAATAGTTTAAAACACACTTAAAGCGTTAAGATACATGGATTTACTGCATAAACTTATGACTAGTTAACGAGTGATATGATACATTTCTAGCAAAGAAAACATATGTATCATATTTTCCTTTGATGCGTTTCGACTTTACCTTCGGATTTAAGTGAGATCTGATAAGTTAATGTAAAACTAAACTGAGAGACTGGTAGATATATAGATAAAAAGTTGACATT
>NC_051413.1:5063967-5064835 GCF_015228065.2 Penaeus monodon
TTGAATTATTACGAAATAGAGAAAGGAACGAGTATGAAGAAGATGCAATGCTTTTTTCCTTATTCACATTCATTTATATTTCGTAAGGTTGAAATACCTCTTTACAACTAATCCCTTTAGTTTCAAGAATACAAATAATCGACCCAAATCACACCAATTACGGTGAGTCAGAGTCACAGCTGGAGAACTTAGAGGAAGAAATTTTTCTTGTAATGCGATTCGAATGCTTTTACGAGCAGGTTTCCGATCGCCTTTTGTCTTTTGTCCAATCTATTATTCAACTCCTTTAAAGGGGAGTTGAGAATGTGGTACTTATACTCTTACACGGAAAGGCATGTTATTGAATAATCTTTGAATTTTTCAGATGATGTGAATCTGAAATAATTTTGAAATAATGATGTGCTACGTGTAAAAGGTAATAGAAATGTAGAAAAGAAAAGACAAATAAAAAATATATAAATATTAAAAAAAGACAGGTAATTAAACTGGAAAGAATCCTAAAAGAAGCAGAAACAGACGAAGAAAGGAAACACATACAAAAAGACTCTCGCCTAAAAGTCATGCCATTTTCAGTACCGTCATTCACCAGGTATAAAAGTCAAACCGTCTCCCCCAACCTATTCCATTGCAAAATTCCAACGATACAATACGATAACAAAGTTCCCCCCTGTTATAAGTTACATAAAGTTTTAATGGCAGTCATTTGTGTCTAGTTTGGATACGTGTCTTTGAAGGTGACTGCAGGCAAGACGTGTGCTTGTCACGGGTTCGAGAGCTGTTGTGACATTCGGGGAAAACTCATGAGAAGTTCTTGAGAAGAGGAAGTTGGGGAAGGCTGGGGAATCTACCGGTTTATGGGGTTGTTAAG
>NC_051413.1:5064914-5065160 GCF_015228065.2 Penaeus monodon
GTCTGCTTTTCGCTCGTTTTTGCATCGATCTTTCCCTCTTCTCTTTCCATTTTCCTTTCCCTTTTCTCCGTGTCTCTTCCTCTTTTCCTCACTTTTTCACTTTTCCCTTACTTTTCTCCCTCTTGTTTTTTTTTCTCTTTCTATTAGTTTTTTCTTCTTTCTTGTCTTCCTTTCCTCCTTCTTTCTTCCATTCTCTTTCTCTTTCCCTCTCATATTCTTAAACCTCTTTCTTTTCCATTATTCCTC
>NC_051413.1:5065313-5065491 GCF_015228065.2 Penaeus monodon
GATGTCATCTACAAATCTCTCTCAAAAGGAAGAAAAAAAATGCAAAGAATCCATGACGTTTCTACTTTGTTTGTTTTTGTTTGACAATTGTTTCCGTTTTTCGTTCTTTATGTGCACATTTTTGCTGTTACGAAAGATTTTGTTATTTCACCGTTACGTACGAGAACTTTCTGTTTTG
>NC_051413.1:5065768-5066324 GCF_015228065.2 Penaeus monodon
CTGACGATCATGCAACTAGCGGCCGTATTGCAATGCTTATAAGTATATGAGTATTATAGCAAAAATAATGGTAACTAGATAAACGGGTCTTCAGAAATACCTCATGTTCTTAATTTTCGCGCCGATTAAAAGAGCGAGAAAATTTGTCTTACACAATCCACCATAAACTTAATTGCAAAAAAGGCGCGAGCTGAACGTGTCCGATTGTCTGCGCTGAATCATGATGTGTTCGTGCTCTTTTTTTTTATCATGAGGCTTTCTCACGCGGATTTGTTCTGTGGTGCGATTCTTATTATATCGTTACTAAAAGGTTTTGTTTAATGGCTACTATTACTTACTGGTATAGAAAATGGCGATTGCGTGCAATTTTACATATTTATAAAATTAATATTTCACTTTAGACGGGTAGAGATAACAGGAATCATGTGAAAATATGGAAAGAAAAATAGGAGGGAAACATATATATTTTTCGAATAAAAAGGACCCAGTTTTATTTTCTGGGAAAAACAAAACGAAATCGTATTCCATATATATATATTTTTAGTGTTCGCCATGG
>NC_051413.1:5066585-5066974 GCF_015228065.2 Penaeus monodon
AAACAGAAACACTACATCGAAAAACAACACCCCAACACTACACGCAAACGCAAAACTTACAATAAAATACAATGCAAAACGTACAATACAATACAATACAATACAAAACTTACAATACAAAACAACACAAAACTTACAACACAATACAATATAACCCAAAACTTACAATAAAAAAAAAAAAAACCACGTATCCAAACGACTCAATTCACTCCCCTGGCCACGACCATCCCGGAGCCTCACGGCGCGACCAACTACAGATCAAGGGAGCGGATGTGGCAAGGCAAAGCAGGTGCTCTTAATGCATCGGCTGTTTGTGGTCTGGGGCCGAAATTTTCTGTCTCGGGGGGAACTTTCTTTGGCGTTTCGGTCGGACGGGAGTTTCTGTCTCG
>NC_051413.1:5067510-5068714 GCF_015228065.2 Penaeus monodon
TTCTTTTTCCTAGTCTTTCCAAGTCAAAAAGAAGCACAGCCGACGCGTGGAGAGTTCTTGCAACGCCTCTCGAGTCAAGGATATCTCCGAGATCGTCGAGACAAAATGTTCTCTGCATTAGTTTCTTTGGTAAAATGTATAAAGTCTGTTTATTTTTCACGCCTTAACCCGGCAGTTTTCAGGCTATTAAGGTCATACGAAGAACAGAAGTCAAATCCATAAGTCAAACTGCTTCCGTTGCCGTTTCCGCCTGTTCTGTCTTTTGTTTTATTGCAGGAATGAAAATCGAGATATTAAAAGAAAGTTTATTAACATGGCATTGCAATTAAAACTGACAGGTTTTAAAAAAATTGTGTATCCATATTCACCTCTTTTTTCTCTTTCATGTTTGCACTTATATAAGAAGAAAACGGAATTTTGGTTAAAAAAAAACGAACTTCCTCACAAAATTTGTTTCTTCCTGTTCGGTCTTTTGTTTTGTTGTGGGAATGAAAACGAAGATATTTAAAGGAAGCGAAAAGTATTACATTACATTACAGTTTAAAACTCACAAGTTTTCAAAACGAAAAAGGTGTGTATTAGTCTTCACCTCTGTTTTTTTTCTGTTTGCGTTTGTATAAGAAGAAAACGGAGAAGTTCCTCGCAAAAGTTGTTTGTTCCTGTCTTTTGTTTTATTGTAGGAATGCAAATAGAAATGTTAAAGGAAAACGAAAAGTCCAATTAACATAACATTACTTTTTAAAACCCAAAGCTTAAAAAAAAAGAAACAAGAGAAAAAATATGCATCAACCTTTGCCACTGTTTTTATTTTATTTTTTTTCCTGTTTGCGTATGTATAAGAAGAAAACGGAATTTTAGTTCAAAGAAAACGGAGAATAGGATTTCCTCCCTCACAAAAGAAACGCGAGGGAGAGTTCGTGTAAAGTACAATGTCGGTTCTTTTCGGAAAGTTGTCAACCTGTCATTGAGGTATAAAGAGATTTATTTCCCGGATCAGCTGTTTGGTTCCGGAACGTGGGAAGGTTGTGAATGAATAAGTGAGGAAGTATGGGGGAAATTTGTGACAGTGGTTATCGATATTATTTGTCTTGTTGTTATGGTAATTAAATAGATTTTATTACTGTTAATCTCATTATTGTTGCTGATAGTATGTGCTGTTTGTTTTATTGTTTACTTTGAAATCTGTATTGTTTACTTTGAAATC
>NC_051413.1:5069339-5069586 GCF_015228065.2 Penaeus monodon
CTCTCCCTTCTCCCCCCCTCGCTATGGAGGAGAAACAGCTGTAGAGCAGCGGAGTGGCTACCGAGTCACGCACCAGCTGCAGGAAAATCTTATATTGGAGGCGAAGAATTAGGGACACTTTCTTGCGAGTTTGAATGGCGCTGCTTGACTGCATGACCGACTTGCCTTGTGTGTTGGTTTAGTGGGCAGAAAAGTGCTTGGACATTTACTGTACATGGGATGATTGCGGTCAGCGGTCAGGTTTATG
>NC_051413.1:5070101-5070226 GCF_015228065.2 Penaeus monodon
TCAGAGACTATAATTTTAGGAATCCTACTTTACTTTATTTTAAAATGAAAACTAATTTCTTTTCAGTTGATCATCAGTTGGCAACGCTGCATCAACGAACAGGTAGAGTGATGCAAAGATCTGCC
>NC_051413.1:5070589-5070699 GCF_015228065.2 Penaeus monodon
CGTCCGCGTCCCCGCCCTGGACCGCGGTGGGTGTCGGAAGGGCGCCCAGGCAGACAAGGGAAGCGAGGCCGAAAACCAAAGTCCCGCAAGGCCGCTGCCTCAGCCCTGAG
>NC_051413.1:5071357-5071434 GCF_015228065.2 Penaeus monodon
CATCATCAGATCTTTTTCTCTCCCGAACGCCTGCCGTGACCCTGAACCCGGAAACAAGACACGATAGACCACATACC
>NC_051413.1:5072061-5072211 GCF_015228065.2 Penaeus monodon
TACACAAGGGAGGGAGGTTGAGGGTACAAGACCGGTGTGAAGATCGCTAAGGAGATTAGGATAGAGACAAGTTCTTGCAAGGAACCAGGTTACCAGACCAGAGGAGGAGGTGAAAAAAAGTCAAGAGAAATAAGAGAGAAGATACGAGGC
>NC_051413.1:5072317-5072405 GCF_015228065.2 Penaeus monodon
TTACTTGTTCTTCTATTTAGGTCTTTTTGCAAGCACATGTGTAAGTCTTTCTCAAACGCAAACACACAAGCAAGCAGACACAAACAAG
>NC_051413.1:5072590-5072727 GCF_015228065.2 Penaeus monodon
TATTCAAATATCACTGCACATATGCACGCCTGATGTGTGCGTCCGAGTAGGTACGCGTACTCAGTAGCGTAACCGAGCGGGCGCGGGATCACTCCATGCGGCGGCGTTGAAGTCACCGCCTCGTCGAGCCGAACACT
>NC_051413.1:5072799-5073688 GCF_015228065.2 Penaeus monodon
GAGTACTGGGTCTCCGGGTTCGGTCGAGCGAGTGATCGTGGTGTGCGTGTGCTTGCTCGAATGCACGCACGCCCTCGAGCATGCGTGCAATCGCAAAGCAGAGGCTTCGGCGGCACACGATTGCTTGGCTGAGATCTGGAACACTGTGTCATTCCTTCACAGTGGAAGTCATTAGATTATTATACTGGCAATTAATGTCTACTGATATGATATATTTCCTCATTAGATATCAAATTAATCTGGTTTATTGCGATCTCATTTCCAGCTCTCTTGATTCTGTGAAATTAGACGATTTCGTTGCTAAAAAATGTGCAGAAATGATATTTTTCTCACAGCTGCTGTACTTGCGCTCACCAACTTTCGTTTAATACAACTTAATTCGGATTTAAATAAAATAAAGTCTACCTTTTTACTAAAATAACACAATCGATATTACCGCCACTCAAAATGACACATGAACAAATCAAAATGATACGCAAACAGATAAACAAACAAATGAAATAAATTGACAAATCAAATATATTCTCAAATAAGTGATTCAACAGATATTTTGGGATTCGATGATGGATACCAAACCGCTCCCACTCGCCCTTGGTGAACGGCGTCACCACCACAGCCTCAACGATGACAAAACCTACAGTAATTATCCTGTCAAGAGTCCTTATCACGCTCCTCAAGACGGGCACCAACGCATGCCATCCATCCGTCTAATTAAGCCATTTACGACAGGGTAACATAGAGGTTAATTTCCTCTGCGGGATATAATGGTCTGTTTCGTCATACCCCGTTACACTGGCGTCATGTTAGGCCTTTTCGCCGCGGATAATCAAAGTGTTCACTCGGCTTCCTCGGGCGCACTCGGCGGTCGATTGTGATCTGTCGAGGGACT
>NC_051413.1:5074400-5074484 GCF_015228065.2 Penaeus monodon
AAGACATCAGTTAAGGTCTTTAATCTCGAGGTCAAGACAAGAGACGTAGAGATGAGTCATTTCCTCAACGACATCTTGGCTCAT
>NC_051413.1:5074514-5075079 GCF_015228065.2 Penaeus monodon
ATGTATTCATTCTCTTCTTGTATCTTCTAGCGATGTTGACAGGAAGGGGGGGGGGGTAGGGCAGGGGGAGGATGGTTTGGTGGGAGGGGGGGAAGGGAAGTGAGGAGGAGGAGGAGAGGTGGGTGGTAGAGGGGGAGGAAGGGGGTGGGGTGGCGGGAGGGAGAATGGGGAGGGTGGGAGATCGTTGGGGGGGAGGGGGAGGGGGTAGGAGGATGGGGAAGTGGCAGGGGGAAAGCTATTTGGAAGGGGGGGGGAGGGGAGAGGTCTGACAGGAAGGGGAAGAAGTGTTTAAAAAGGGGAGGGCGAGGAAGGGGGGGAAGTATGAGATAGAAGAAAGGGAGGAGGATAATTGATTAGAAGAAGGGGAGGATGAGGGACATGGATGAAACGGGGAGAAGTAGATGGAGAGGAAGAGGAAAAGTAATTGATAGAAGAGGGTATGAAAGGGATGGGGAGAGGTAACAGAAAAAAAGGGGAAGGCGGGAGAGGGGATGAAAGGGAGGGGGAATAGTAGTTAGAAGAGGAGGGGAAAGGCGTGGGAAGAAGAAGATGATGTTGGTGAGGG
>NC_051413.1:5075275-5075378 GCF_015228065.2 Penaeus monodon
TCTACACTTCGAACACGCCTCCACATCTGTAGCTTCACCATACTACCTTCATCATGCTTGACCTCAAAATGCGTAATTTTACACGGCTTCTATTTTTTAGCAC
>NC_051413.1:5075415-5076097 GCF_015228065.2 Penaeus monodon
GTACATGTATAATCATATAGAAGTGAATAAATGCCGCTAGACGCAAACAGCTTGGCGCCAACCGATTCATCCGCGGGGTCAAAATATTCTTCCTGTGCATAACGCTCACGGAATACAAATGAACGATAGAGTTAGCTCCTTGATATGGGTGACTTGTTCGCAATTCACTATCGCTTTTATGAAAGAAAACTCAAGAGGATAAGCGTTATTTGGTATCATTACGATTTTAGAATCTTTTTTCGTGGTATGATAACTGGACAAAAGATATAATGATGAAAGGACGTGGAAAATATAATAACCCAGCTGGCGCCTGTTGACGGAAGGACCTGTGTTTCTTTGAAATGCTAATCTCATCATTTGTCAGCATAATTATCTAGTTATCTCGTGTATTCATATATTCGTTATTATAATTGTGATTATACACTCCAATCATTGCAAAAAAGAAAAGAAACGTGACATAAGACTTTTGAATGCAAATTTAACCATTTCTGCGATTTTAAACGCTATTGTATAAGTATTTGATGTATGTAATAATAAGATAGAGTTATATGAAATATAGAGTGATAACAAGGTAACAAAAGATCAAATACATATTAATCTTTATGTAATGCATATATTTTGCATTTAGTGTATTCGCTTCCTTAGATGTTCTACAAAAACTAATGTTACACGCAGAGAGGGC
>NC_051413.1:5076314-5076827 GCF_015228065.2 Penaeus monodon
AAATTTAGACAAGGGGCAAAGTTCAAAAAAGAAAAAAAAGTTCCTTTGTCACAGTAAAAATATCCTCCTATACGATGCAAGTCACTTTCCCCCTTGGAACCTTCTGTCAGAAGGTTGAATATTCCAACGCAAGTGAATGTCTTTTTTTTTCTTTCTCTCTCTCTTGTTGAGGATTCACATATTTCTAGCCTATTGTTTGCCTGAGGTTTAGTCTTGGCTCAAGGCTATTGGCTATTGACGGCTAAGAAAACGCTGTGTATGAAAGGATAAGAACGGAAAAAATGAAAAATTTGAAAAAGAAAAAGGAAAAAAAATGATTGCAAAAAGATTGCTTAACCCTTAATAGATAAAGGAAGATGGGTGCAGTAGAGACAAGATAAACCTAGCACAAGTAATCGAAAAAAAACTTGTTTAGATAGAAACCTCTTAATGCAATGATGAAGTCACTGAATTCTAGAAAGCTGCTGACATCCCCTCTACCTATTTAAGAACCCTATTTACCTATTTAACCGT
>NC_051413.1:5077052-5077208 GCF_015228065.2 Penaeus monodon
AAAACTGAGAAACAGCATTCGGCAGCCCCGATCTATCCTCCCAGCGAGATTCCACAAACCGCCATCTATTTGCATTCAATCCCTCCATCCATCAGGGGCTCGCCATGGTTGGGAGAGTGCGTGGTTCCGTGACGTAACGGGATCAGCTGATGGAAC
>NC_051413.1:5078083-5078925 GCF_015228065.2 Penaeus monodon
TAGGGATTAAAGAGCAAGGAATAAGAAACAGGGAATAGGAAGAAGGGAGTAAAAAGCAGGGAATAGGAACCAGAGAATAAGAAGCAGAGAATAGTAAGCAGGGATTAAGAAACAGGAAATAGAAAGAAGGAAGTAAGAAACAGGAGATGCAGAGAGGGAGAAAGGCGCACAGGATAGACGGTAGGGGCTAGGAGGCAACGAAACAAGACAAAGAGAATAGAAGGCAGGAGATAGAAGGCAAGTGGTAGGGAGAGGAAGGGGGATAGGAGAATGGGGGGTAGGGGGTAGGAGGTAAGAGGCAGAAGGAGGAGGAGGGGGGGAGATGACGCTGAAAGAGTGAGTAACTGTTTCGTTTCTTAAGGGCGGCGCATCTTATTCAGTCGCCGCGCGCATTCTTTTCTCCGAGTGAATTCGCACGTTGACTTCTTTATCTTCCCTTTCTCCCCTTTGTCGTTGCTGTTGCTTTTTGCTCTTTTTCTCCTTCTTGCTTTTTCTCCTTCTTGCTTTTTCTCCTTCTTGCTTTTTTATGCGTTTTTTTTTCTTTTTTTTTTTGGTTTTCGTTGATTTTTTTTCAGCTTTTTTTGCTACCCTTTCGTTCTTGCTTCGTTTTTTTATTGCGTTTATTCTGCTTTATTCTACGTTTGTATTCATTTCTACTTTTCTTTTGGATTTTTATACTGCTCATACATTTTATTTGTCTTTTATGCTCTTCTCCGATTTTCGTTTTATTTTATGCTCTGTCTCCTTTTTTTTTTTTTAAATTTTATGCTCTGTCTACTCTGTGAGGTTTGACAAAGTGATTTTTATTAGAATTCTTTATACGTAATATCTTAAATTATCAT
>NC_051413.1:5079485-5079829 GCF_015228065.2 Penaeus monodon
ATATATATTGGATTGATAATAGCTTCAATATCCACAAACAGACAGACAGACAGTCTATTAGATCCGGCAGATGGAATCCTCACCTTGATCTCCTTGTGACGTCACCGGAGCCGACCGTTCGTCTAAGCGCAAAAAACGGCTTCATATTAAATCCGGTGACATCCACGAACGCAAGAACCGTCTCATTCGGATAATTGCTCATTTATCGGCTGTCAGATTATAAAACTTAATTTTTCCGCACGTCTAAAGTATATCGAATTATCATGAACGGGAGTTCGATAAAATGACGAATGTTAAAGTAATAGGAACATGAATGGGTTTTCTTTGCGTTGATTGTCATTATT
>NC_051413.1:5080187-5080427 GCF_015228065.2 Penaeus monodon
TTTTTTCACACATAACTACTTTCTTGTTTCTTCTTTTTCTCCATTACAAAAACGAAGGTCGAATCAGCCCCATCCTATTACGACATCTTAATAAAAAAAAGGTTGTATTAGGCAATAGCATCCTTTACAGAAGCGCTGAAGTTGATGGCGAGGTTTGTCCTTGGAGGCGACGCTGGGGTCTGTTCGCTTGGTCCCTGACGCTCGTGGCTGGCACTTTACTTTTTCATAATTACGGCTGCT
>NC_051413.1:5080658-5080752 GCF_015228065.2 Penaeus monodon
GCATCGACTGGCAACACTTTCATCGATGCAACCAAACTGCGCAAAAGGCAACCTGGGATCGAATTTCAACGAGGAATTCCTTATGATTATTCGT
>NC_051413.1:5081601-5081692 GCF_015228065.2 Penaeus monodon
TAAAATAAACACAGAAGGAACGATACACGAAGCCAGGAGTACGAGGGAGACGGAGTGTTTGTTCCGCGCCAATACTTGCTGGATGTTTGTT
>NC_051413.1:5081739-5081810 GCF_015228065.2 Penaeus monodon
TGCGAAGAAGACCAGTGACGTAAAATCGACGAAATTAGCTGAAAATAAATGGATGTTAATGGATATTTGCT
>NC_051413.1:5081879-5082240 GCF_015228065.2 Penaeus monodon
ACAAGGAAGAGGGAAATCGAGAGAACTAGGAAGATGATGACCTGTAATAAAGGGGAGACTGTAACATTTTTTACTTAAATCTACTAAGCAAATAAGAAACCATAAAAAAACAAACAAACACAAAACCATACATCGATAAAAAAAATGAAACACACAGATTAAGAGGGAAAGCAAACAAACAAAAGGAGATGAAAAAGGATTTAAGAAAGCGAAGAGTGAGAAGGAGCGTGGGACGTTTGTTGTGGTGAGATAATGGCCAAAGAATGTAGAATTGGCAACTGCCTACGTGGCGTGTAAACATTTTTTTTCTTTGATTTTAAGCTCACGGATGAGAGAGAAAAAAAATCACGGCTTTTTTTTT
>NC_051413.1:5082548-5082632 GCF_015228065.2 Penaeus monodon
ATCTCTCCCTACCTATATTCCGACTACACAAAACATCTAACACAATAAATATGTAAATACCTTTTCACGGTATTTTGACCTTGG
>NC_051413.1:5082777-5082860 GCF_015228065.2 Penaeus monodon
GATTTAATATATTGAAATTATGACAGCCGGATAAACGAAGGGAGATTGATTAGTTAATGTTTTTTTTTTTTGTAAGCCGTTGT
>NC_051413.1:5083199-5083456 GCF_015228065.2 Penaeus monodon
TGTAATGAACTTAATGGCGTTGATATTATCCTCATTATCATCGTAATGACGCTAGATGTATTTTAATTTTGAGCTCATCCTTTCGCAGTTTTGAAGGATCTTGAAAAGTATAGCACAGCCTGGCTTTGTATTGAGATAGAGCACATTTATTAAGTTGATATTTCTCTTATTCTCTGCTTTTCACATTGGTATATCTGTATGATTTATTTGACATTTGAATCCGTTTCATAATTGCTTTGAAACACGAGGATACAGAA
>NC_051413.1:5083593-5084752 GCF_015228065.2 Penaeus monodon
AGTTTTCAATCCAACTTCTCAAGTCACTTATTTCACCAAAGCCAATAATTACATTTACTGCGCGTCATCGATTGTTTCATCAGATTTCTAGCAAAGACGGATCGCTTTTTCGTATGATCTGCTTAGTTCAAATAACCAAACTACTGGCTCGTAACAAAAGAAAATTATTTATGTCACGAAGACCGACGTCTCCTTTCGCATTTGAAATATAGTCTCATTCTCACTAGATATTCCTAACGATAAGGTTTAATGAACTCTAGCATTACGTGAGACGCGCAAATGAGCAAAGGAAGAAAGTGATAAAACTGATACGCGGCTATAAAGTCGAAAGTCTCCTTGGTCGATGTAGGGAAAGGAACCTTGTGTACAGATAGTCAGCTGGACTTTTCCCGCCTTTAATGGCCGCCCGTAGATGACATCAAGAGGGATGATGACGATAAATATAAATGTCGTAGAGATGAAAAATATCCTGGGAGAATATAATTAGCATAGAATTTGAATATGATTTATGTACTATTTACATTATACCATAGGATTGGCAGTAAAGTTTGATTTAGAGAGAAAAAAAATCTGATTCATACAAACATCAAAATAAACGGTTTGTTTGTGAGAATACATTTTGCATAATCGGTTCAGACATCAATTACTAAGATGTATATGTGTTTTATTTATATATTTGAATGAAAGTTTCAGCTGCAGTGTTGTATGTATTGGGGTCCTATGTAGCGTTAGTCTCTGTATAGATATATTATAATTCAAGAATTGTACTAAGCACTGCAGTACATTTAACCTCTATATCAATGTCTAAAGCCATATATATTTTAACATTCGTGAAAGTGTCTTGACTCGGATATGATAGGTTGGTGAGGATTTAATCTTGAACTGAAAGAAACGGAAGGAAAAGAAGATGAAGACGAATAAGAAGGAGAAGAAAATACATATCTCATGTACATAATTATTTGCTTATCTTTCTGCCCCTTAGAGTAAATTTATATATGCACACTCGGTCTTAACTGTATTCATCTATAGATTTTGATACGCTTATATAAAGCTTAAATATAAGGATTGTTTGTACAGGAAATCTTCCGGCATAGAACATAATGATGCACCAAACAACAAACTGTGATAGAACTCACTTTGGCCCAAACCCCTCTCTCAC
>NC_051413.1:5085266-5085365 GCF_015228065.2 Penaeus monodon
AAACGGACGTCGCGGCGCCGTTACGAAGGAAGGGGAAGGAGGCAACGAGAGTCCTACTTCGGGAGAGAGAGGATCGAACGGGATCTCGAAAGCGCCGTT
>NC_051413.1:5085671-5085756 GCF_015228065.2 Penaeus monodon
AGAAGGGAAGAAGGGAGGAAAAGATAAAAAGGAGGAAGAGAGGAAACGAAGAAGAAGAGAGAGAAAACTAAGGGAGAAGGAAAGG
>NC_051413.1:5085804-5086136 GCF_015228065.2 Penaeus monodon
TTGAAAAGTGAAGCGACGAGACACCAAGATGTCCGAGACGAAAGAAGAACAAGCGAAAATCGCCCCAAAAGCCGGTTATTATAACCGTCATAATCCCTTCCCCCCCTCCCCCTCCCCTCCCTCCTCTCTGTCCCGTTCTTCGCCTCCTCCCCTCCCCCCTCCCCCCCTCTCTCTCCTCTCTCTCTCCCTCTCCTCATAATCCTTCCCCCCTCCTACCTACCCTCTCCTCCCTCCTCCCTATCCCGTTCTTCGCCTCTTCCCCCTCCTCCCGCCCTCCCTCTCCTCCCACCTCTCTATCCCTTCCTCCGCCTCTCCACCTCCCCCCTCCCTCC
>NC_051413.1:5086272-5086397 GCF_015228065.2 Penaeus monodon
ATGGTTCCTCGTCCGCGCCCTTGACCTTCGCCGAGAGCATTCCTGGGGGATTTTCTTTTGTTTCTTCTCTCTTTGCTTTCTTTGTTGCCTTGTTATTGTCTTTCAGACGCTTTTGTGTGTCCGTC
>NC_051413.1:5086604-5086885 GCF_015228065.2 Penaeus monodon
ATTCTTCCCATACATATTTTCATTACTTTTATCTGCTCGAATGATTTTTAAATATTTAGAAAAAAAATCTATTGCAAGAAAAATTACTTACGACTGTGCAGTTGTGTGAATGTTTTATGACTCCATTTTCTCTCTCTTTGTCTATGGATGAAGGGAATATATCTGTGGAGCTACGTAACTGTGAACATAAGGAAGAGGCAAGTGGAAATAAGTCAAGATATGTGTATGTGAATGTACGAGTATATTTCAGCATATCGTAATGATATGGATGTAAGTGTAAT
>NC_051413.1:5087623-5088035 GCF_015228065.2 Penaeus monodon
CACCGTGTATACTATACTTCCTGTAAGCATTTATGTATCTGAAATTATACCAATCTGAGATACGTGATTTTTTTTCTTCTTCCTTTGAACAATGTCCCTTACCTTCCCATTACATGCTATCTATCACACTGACAGCCCCTCCTTGCCTCGTGATTGCGGTTGAAGGTGTCTATCGGATTCTCGAGAGGTTTTTCGGTTGGTCTCGCCGGTTGATGGTGGTCAAAACTACTGCCTACGTGCGTGTGTTATTATTTACGCCTCCTTCAGCATCTTTCTTGATTTCGTCTCGCAGTTTCACGCTTCCCGGCTCTCGGGTGTTTTAATACTGCTTCTGTGTCTCTGTTTCTCGCAGTCTGTCTCTGTATCTGTCTCTTTGTCTGGCTGTTTGTCTCTTTCTCTGTCTGTCTGTGTG
>NC_051413.1:5088167-5088452 GCF_015228065.2 Penaeus monodon
GCCTCACCAAAGAGATGCTCAGCAGCTACTATCTTGTAAATACAAGAAAACAACAACTCTAACTGCCAATCCCGCTTTTATAATTCTTCTAATCAGCCAAAATAACATCTTGTCTGAGAATCATCATGTTCCCGCGGCGTCGATCGCAGGCCGTAAACCTGTTTTGCTCTCGTTTCCTCCCTTGTTTTCGACGAGATAAATAATAATGATGATTTCCTGTCGGTTCGATGACGTTATTCGAACCTGGAGGACTTTTTTATTAAGATTTTTCCACTGTTGACAGCT
>NC_051413.1:5088519-5088716 GCF_015228065.2 Penaeus monodon
AACGAGTAGGCAAAGTAAAAATAATAAATAATAGTAAAAAAAAATCTGTATCCCTTCGAGTCGTGTGTTTCATATAAGAAAAGTTAAGAATGCGAATGTATAGCGTCTCTTCGTAAGATTTATTGCTGTCTTCATTTGCATATTGACCCTCTAATAGCAACAACAGTTTGACATAGGCGGTTGTTTTTCAACCTTCC
>NC_051413.1:5088753-5089089 GCF_015228065.2 Penaeus monodon
CTGTTTAGATTCCTTCGCTAAGCCGTTTAGGTCGAATCTGAAAACAAAAAATAAGTATATTTATACAGCCATTTAGCGTATATTCTTCAAGTCTACTGGTGGTTTGTGTTGCAACTTAAGCCACAGTTTGCATAAAAGGCTTCAGGGGCTTTGTGCACTGATTCATTTGCAAACTCTTTCTAATAACAACAACAGTTAAGTCAGAAGTGGGTGGGTGTTTGCATCCGTATTAGTTTTTTATCTGTTTATTTGTTACTGTTGTTGTAGAGTTTTTTGTTCTGCTAATCGTAACAACAAATTATTCATCATTCTTGATTTTTTAAAAGTGTTTTCATA
>NC_051413.1:5089195-5089772 GCF_015228065.2 Penaeus monodon
AAAAATTTTGCCACTTTTTCCTGCCTGTCTATGTACTTTGGTGCTTATTCAAATATTTTTATTTGACACTGATTCAGTATAATAGCATATTTATTCTGTCACGTAATCCAAGTCTTTGGTTGCACATTTATTTATTTAGGCAAATATTTTTTCACTATTTGCTCATCTCACTGATATAGAATAATGTAAATAAGCATATTGATTTTTTTTTTGAAGAGAGAAATAGTCAGTCGTGGAACAGCAAAACTTAAAACAAAATTAAATAGTAAAAGGCATGCAGTAGAGTTTACTACACCGTATTTGAAACTGTACACGCATACATACACAGTCGCGTACACACAAACGCACATGCGAATAAGATTTATTGTAAAAGCCGAGACAGGTAACTAAACTCTATATATTTGTCATTTTTCTTTGGCCATTTTATCACAGTTTTCTCCTACCTACTTCTTCGATAACATACTGTAACGGAAGAATGAACAATTGTCGCTTCCAATAGTGGACAGTTACAGCCATGTGAACGAAAAGTCACCCCCGCAGATGGCAACACTGCAAATCATCATAAAAAAGAGAAAGA
>NC_051413.1:5089814-5089985 GCF_015228065.2 Penaeus monodon
GCATAACGAAGACATGACTTTTTCAATGAGGTATGTGTGTCATCCTGTCCCTCGTCATTTTATTTCTTACTATTTCGGTGAAGGACGAAACAAAGTGTATGAATTGGTACAAAAAAAAAATCTTTTCTAAGGATATTAAATCTTACTTAATAAAGGAAAATCCAAATGGAT
>NC_051413.1:5090159-5090618 GCF_015228065.2 Penaeus monodon
GCTCTTTTCGACAAATCGCATGTTTTAAAAACTAAGTCGACGGTCACGAAGATAACCTAACACTACTTTGCTACATATAATTTCACATATATTTTTTTTTAAACATGACATGCGCTCCATGCAAAGAACTATTTCACATACTAGCGGACATTCTCGCTACACCGCTAGAGAGTAGCGGTTTTCGATCAACAGGAGCAGACACCTAGCATATGCGATATTGCACGGCAGATGCAGATCGATGGTAGGATCAGAGGTTGGTGTAGACGTCATCGAATGCATGATTTTAATAGTACTGTTGCAGATGACACGTAACAGTAGGGGGGGAGGGGTTATTGCATGTGAAGGGGGGCTAGGAACACGTAGGGGGGGGAGGGATTATTGCATGTGAAGGAGGGCTAGGAACAGAACAGCTGCGATATCATGAGATTATTGCAGTTGCAACACGAGATAGGGAGTGGG
>NC_051413.1:5090651-5091118 GCF_015228065.2 Penaeus monodon
ACGCAAATATGCAGACAAGAAAAAAGGAACTAAAATATAACAAAGAATAAAACAATAAAGTGAACAAGGTAAAAAAAAAATAGAAAAAATGAGATAAAAACAGCGAAAAGGAAGATGGAAAATTGAGACAGAAAAACAATAAAATAAAAAAAGATAGGGTTGACAGATATGAAAGAGGGGCAAGTGAAAGATAAATTCATATTTTTAGATATTTATGTAACACCGATATACACTTTACAGATTGATGATGTGGTGATCAATTAATCAATGGCATAAGAAGCAGTTCTTTTAACTTTACCTTTCAAATCTGTATTTTGATCATCAACGTTTTGCATGAATACTTGCTCTATATACGAGTATAATACCAAGGGAGTTTTACGTTAATCATGAATATTCACCTTTTTTTTAACAAATTACGAGAGGGTAACATGCTGTGAAAAATAGTAGAAATAGGAAGCTTGTATCCC
>NC_051413.1:5091335-5091679 GCF_015228065.2 Penaeus monodon
ATTTGTGTATGAACGGCTAGAGAAACTGACACGCTGACTACTAGACATGACAGATTAATTCGCACGACGCGCGAACCCCAGCGCAGGAGATAGCCGCGGCGAGGATGGAGCGGCCTCGGGGAAGCGTTCACGCCCCGCTGCCGTCGGCGAGAGGCGCCTCCCGAGGAAGCAGGTGGCTGCGAGGGAATCAGTGACCTTCCCGCGCGGCCGCCATGCTTCCGGTGCTTCGTCGGCGGCCCCCTGGCGGCGAGGAGAGCAAACACGCGCAGGTGGAGGGGCGACGGCGAGCGAGGATGCCTCAGTGGGGGGCGCCTCCCCCCCCCTCGCCTTTAATGGCTGCTCTG
>NC_051413.1:5092693-5092810 GCF_015228065.2 Penaeus monodon
GCTTAAAATAAGAGGGGAGGAGTTTGAGAATGAGAGGGAATGGCAGAGCGAGGAAGGGAAACACAGAAGCAGACGAAAAGGAAAATAGAGATAGGATGAGAAATATAAGGAGGAAAG
>NC_051413.1:5092851-5092988 GCF_015228065.2 Penaeus monodon
CACTTTTCATATCCCCCCCCCCCCAGTCAATAAGCCATAGCATGAACCCAAGGACCCGTCAAGGACGCGCTATATAAAGTTTCCGCATCAGTTGTAGTTTGAAGAGTGACCGCTAGGTGGTGGAGTGTGACGAGCCA
>NC_051413.1:5093732-5094022 GCF_015228065.2 Penaeus monodon
TATTTTGTGGTTCCAACCCTAACAGAAATAAGAAAATGTTGGCAAGATCATTCTTACACTCGATTTATAATAATAATGCTTCGATGATTTATGATTAAACTTTCCTGCAATTTTCCCTGATTTACTGAACCTGTGGCTTTGAAGACGATACCTCACTAATAACGATGAAGAATCCTAGGAAATTATTACTTTGAGATGGCATAAAGTTCAGGTTGGAATGGAAGGGGGAAAACGAAACGAAAAAAAAAAAGATACATGCAGTGTAAATTTTTGGATATTAGTAATGTAAT
>NC_051413.1:5094358-5095211 GCF_015228065.2 Penaeus monodon
TATCACAAGACAAGTTCTACACATGTTTTGATATATCTTGCTTGTATCTTTTCTTAGACTAGTAATAATTACAGTCGTATATTTAGCTCACAAGTCGACGTCAAGCTAGCACGTGTCTGACAAGGGAGGCGCGTTGAGACAATTTCACGAAAACATGGATCCATTTTAGTCTTGTTTTTCGATCGATAGTGTAAAACGAAACAAATTATACTGAATAAACATTATATTTAATAAACAACACATTTCTTTCTACTTTTTCGTCTTTTTTGTTAGATAAAGAACATCTGTGAGTAATATAAACAAAAAGATAAAGAAAAAAGGATTAAATACCCGCCGTATTTTTTTTACCCACGGATTATACTTATATTGAATAACATCACATTTCTTTCTCCTTTTTCGTATTCTTTGATAGATCAAAAACATCTGCAAGTAAAATAAACAAAAGGACACATTTAAAACAAGGAAAAAAACTACCATACTTGTTTTTATCGCTTGTTTATTTATAATAAATCACATTTTTTCCCTCCTTTTTCGTCTTCTTTGTTAGATAAAGAACATCTACAAGAAATATAAACAAAAGGCTACAAAGAAAAAAAGAAAAAAGAAAAATGAAATACCCGCCATATTTGCTTTAATCGCTTAGCGTTAGGATCGCAACACCTGGACGCTAAGTAAACAGCAAACACGCGGCAGGTGCTTCTCCTCACTCACCCTCACATCCTCTAAACCCTCAATTTCCACCCGTACCTGCTCCCCCCTTTTCCCCTTCCTCTTTTGCCCTAAAGGTTGGCTTTAGGCAAGACGCGGAATTCGCACGATGGAACTTTCCACGCCATCCTGTGAAAAGAGGAAA
>NC_051413.1:5095910-5096066 GCF_015228065.2 Penaeus monodon
TAACGAACCTAAAAGACAAACATAAAAGTTACAATGAACATTTATATAAATGCAGATTAATCGTCCTACTAATTATAGCGCCTGTAATACTGCATTGAACAAAATACATTTGCTATGATCACTTTTATATTGAAAATAATAATAGGGATGATGGTG
>NC_051413.1:5096450-5096586 GCF_015228065.2 Penaeus monodon
CCTTGAACGTCTCTTGTACTTACATTCCACCCCTTGTACTCCCCTTGTACTTACCTTTCACCCCCTGTAGATTAGCAATCCCCAATCCATTGTTTTCAACCATACCTCATTCTTAGCTAGGGTGGTTGAAGATACC
>NC_051413.1:5096986-5097285 GCF_015228065.2 Penaeus monodon
AGAAGAGAGAAGGGAGGGACAAAGAAGATAGACGTCAGAGAGAAAAATGGAAGGAAGCAGGGAGGAAAGACAGGAGAAGAGGGGGAAGGGAGCAGGGTGAAAGAACAGGAACAAGACAATAAAAATTGAGAAAGATGGAGACGGAGAAAGGAAAACAAAGAACAGGAAAATGAAGATGGAGTTAAAGATGGACAGGCGATAGTTACGTGTTTTTTTTTTCCTTATCTATCTTTCATTAAAATAATTTCATAGCCATTTATTTCCACAATTCTCTTAAACTAAAGATAACTTATATAATG
>NC_051413.1:5097477-5097715 GCF_015228065.2 Penaeus monodon
CCCCCCCCCTCCATCGTTCGTCTTTTGGCACCGGTTTCGGCTTCGTTTTCTATGCCACCCGAATAACTTCCATCATTTGAACTTCGCGGTTTAAGGGTGAAAAAAGGGTGAACAGTAATCAAACTTCGCGATTATACTCGGATGAAGGAAAAGTCGCACGTTTTCTCGTGACTGAATCAAAACTAGTAAAAGGAAAGAAGCGTTTTGTGATAAATTGTATGTAATGAAATGAAGACTA
>NC_051413.1:5098211-5098438 GCF_015228065.2 Penaeus monodon
GGGACACGAGTTGCCAGATGTGGTTGGTGATTATAGTGTTCATGGTGAGAACGGGAATGGTGACATTATTGTTTTAGTAAAAGAGATTATAATGGCGGTAATAATAGAGATGGCATGAGTATTACTATGATTGTTTGTGTTACTACTAACATTGTTTGCGCCATACTATTAGGGTGTTTTTATTTTCATTTTAATACGACGATAGCAGAAGCATTAGCAACAAGATT
>NC_051413.1:5098793-5099185 GCF_015228065.2 Penaeus monodon
AGTAAGAAAGATGAGAATAAGAAAGAGGAATTGGAAAAAATAAAGTAAGAGAGACAATAAAATAAAGATAGGAAAAAAACGGAGAAAACAAGAACAGGGTAAAAGGAGTTAAGAATGAAGGAATAGAGAGAGAAAAAACGGTTAATGGGAAAAAAACAAGGAGATATAAGTGAACAGCGCGAAGGAACAGAAAAAACAAAGACAAAGAAGATGAAGAAAGGAAGAAAAAAAACAGACACAAAAAGTAAACAAAATGATTGTGAAGAAAATAAAAAGAAAAGGGGAAACACAAAGAAAAGGAGAGAATTAGAAGGATGAGAGAAGTGAAACGCGAAAAAAGGAAGAAACGAAAAGAGGAATGGGAAGATTACGATTACAAGAATTGGCAAAAG
>NC_051413.1:5099221-5099473 GCF_015228065.2 Penaeus monodon
ACGGAAAGAGGGATAGAAAAAAAGGAAACCGATGATAATTAGGACAGACAAGAAATATAAAAAAACAAAGGAAAGGGGAAATAGATAGAGAAAGAAAAATAGTCAAGAGAAGGGATATATAAAGTAAAAGAGAAAAAAAACGAGGAAAAAACGGAAGGAAATTCAGATAACCAAAAGAAATTAATATCGAAAATAAGGATAGAAAAGTAAAAAAATATATGAATATAGAAAATAGCCGAATAGACAGAAAAC
>NC_051413.1:5099585-5099809 GCF_015228065.2 Penaeus monodon
GGAAAAAAAGAAAGGGTACACAGAAGAAAATAAATAAATACATAACACACACACGAAAGATGACATTAAACCAAACAAACAAACAAAAAAAAACAGATATATAAAGAAAATAACCAATTAAAAAAACAGAAACAAGCAAAAGAGAAACGGGGAAAAATAATCATGGCTGCCCAGACCCACTGGACCTCTCGCCGCGCTCAGGTCATCGTCCCCGCCAACCCGGG
>NC_051413.1:5100257-5100842 GCF_015228065.2 Penaeus monodon
ACTACCAATCAAACTGACTTCCCATGTACTTCTTAAACTATCTACATATCAGTATAACGGTGCATCACCTATTTCATATTCACGTCGACACTCCTCTCCCTTTTCCCTTTAAAGATTCTCACTCTCATCCTACCCCCCCCCCCCGCCTCGCAACCATCTCCATCTGTGGGAGACATCTTTTGTAGTCCCTGTCCGTTACTTTTAACCCTCTCTCACTCTTCTTCACTCTTTCTCGCTCTTTTTTTGCTATTTTTCACTCTTTCACTCAATTTTTACTCTTTCTAAATCCTTCTTCACTCTTTTTTTTTCGCTATTTTTCACTCTCATTAATTTTCACTTTTTTTTAAACTCTATCTCAGTCTTCTTCGTTCCTTTTTACTCTTGCTCACTCTATCTCATTTTTCATCACTTTTTCTCACTGTCTCTCTTCACACTTTCTCATGCCTCTTCATTCTTTCTCACTCTTATTCGCTCTTCTCCATTTTTTTCACTCTGTGTCATTCACTTATTTCCTGTGTGTTTTTATTCTTATTCTTGTTTTATTTACTAATGTTTTCCTTTGATCCTGATTTGTTTTTATTTGTT
>NC_051413.1:5101144-5101237 GCF_015228065.2 Penaeus monodon
TAATCTGTAATGTCGTGCACCTGTTGTTTAATTGTTGAGATTTAGGGGGGGAGGGAGGATTTTACCTGTCCGAGTAATCCCTTTGTAAGGGAT
>NC_051413.1:5101304-5102441 GCF_015228065.2 Penaeus monodon
ATTTTCAGGCCGTTATTATTGTTCGTCGTGGGATGTTCGTTTTCGTTGTCACAGTCATGGTAATTGTTTTGTCATCGGAATTCGTCATATGTGAAAGTAATGGGTGAGATACGGCGCACGATGTGAGTTGAACGGAAAATATCATGATGATATAAAATGAAATAAAAGGTAAAAGAGACGAAGGGACATTTGAAATTCTACACGTGGTAAGGTCAACCCCCCTCCCCACTTTAACCATACCCCCCCCCCACTCTCCCCTCTCCAACATGTACTGTTATCCCCACTAACGCGTCAGATCTTAATATGTTCATATATGAAGCGCAAATCACCGACATTTTTACATGACAAAGGAGGAACATCTTGCGCGCGGAGGTGGGGAGTTCACCTCAGAAGACGCCATGACAAGAGATGCAGAATTGCAAAATCAACGTTGATAATCCGATTCGAGATGACGTCAGGCAAACTAAAGGCGGGGAAGACGGTGTGAATGCGTACATTAGGTTAGGAATCCCTCGCTGATATCAGGGTCCAACCGCAAGGGATATCACGGTTATAATGTTACGTTCTAACCGGAAATGGAGATCAGGGGAAATTACTATGGGTGTATTTTTTCCCTTGTAAAAAAGTCTTGCAAGATGCTTGGCCGGAACTGCCGCGAAAGGACTCATACGGAAGAGTAGCAGCGAGTTACCAACACGCAAGAACAAAATCTTTACTTCTCCTACATAACTCTTTCCTCTCCAGAACATACGTTAAAAATTTACTCATCCATATTCATCGAAAAAATAATCCCAATAACATTTCGGCAAGTCGAACCGTCCCAGCCTTAAATACCAGAGGAGGAAAATGAGCTAGGTGCCAACTCGCCCCGCACGGCCCACTGCCTGCCGGTAAGCGCAACAGCCGGGCGGTCGCAGGCGTGCGAGAGTCTCCACGGCTGCCGCTGGTGCTGCGCCGTCTGCGGTCACGTGAGAGTACGTCGGGCAATCTGGTGCAGGAGGTGATTGTGCGAATAAGAAGCGAAGTTTAACGAAAATCAATTTTCGATTGCGCATTCGGATCGGAAAACTTGTGTGTAGATCTTTGATGGTGAACGAAGATATATGGCTAATCATCGATTCGGCAGTGTGTCAGAGG
>NC_051413.1:5102547-5103584 GCF_015228065.2 Penaeus monodon
AAAAAAGAGCAGTTATCTGTTGCAACTTCGAGCAGTTGACCCAGCGGAGTGACTCAGACGTGTCGAGACGCTGAGCTGAATGAATTGGGTTCGCATAGGGGCGTCTCCTCGTCAATTAGCAGAGCGAACTCGTTTGTTCTGCTAAGTCCTCCTTCTCACGCTGGTTTCTGGAGGTGAAATATCTGCGTCTAAATTCAGGATTTTTCTTTTCTTTATTCAGCTATGAAGATATGAAAGAATAATAATAATAAAAAAATTGTATTAGTGTCACAAGTGATGACAAGGTGAGACAAAGGCTTCTGGTAAAAGAAAAGAAGGAAAAAAACTGTTTTCTGTGTACAAAATACAGGAAGTCAGCAACAATGTCTGGTTCTCCACTCATACGCTCTTCACCCTCGTAAGTACAGATGTATACACGTATGTCTCTCCCACGTTGTTGTATTATATTGTATTATTCTCCCGTTTTTACATTGTTTTTATTCCCTTCCTCCTTTCTCACATCCTTTCCACACCTCATTCCGCGTGTTGAATAATAAAGAAAAAATTAATTCCCTCACACGCACACTTTATTCTGTCAAATGAATTATGCTTGAAGACGGTGCGAGGAACACTGAAGAAGAAGGTCACGTTTGGAAATTCCTTTTTTTGGGACGAAAGTAATGGAGAAAAAGCAGGTGTTAGGAATTCCCGATTTCTCTTTGATTTATGCTTATCAATTTCTTTCTTCTTCTTGTTTTATATTACCCTCTTTTCTCTTGTTCTTTCTCATATTTTCTTCAATTTCGTGTTCTTTTTTTTATATTTCCTTCTTTTTCTTGTTCTTTTTTCATATTTTCTTCATTTTCTTGTTGTTGTTTTTTTAAATATAATTCCTTCATTATTTTCTTTGTTTCATATTTCCTTCTACTGCTTTCTCAGACCCGGCGAGTTGTCTGTTTTCTGGGATCAGCTGTTTATTTCTCTGATAAATGCATAACGTATATAGATAGTGAAGGATAAAATCATTACTGATTTTGAGAAGAAATATCGATTGAAAT
>NC_051413.1:5103686-5103820 GCF_015228065.2 Penaeus monodon
AAATCAATTATGATTATACTTGTTTCAACAATCACTGTACTTGTTCTGCTGGTAATGGACGAATCTTTGAGAAAATATGGTATTTTAGTCTTCTTGTTACTAGAAAAGAAAATTAACATTTACAGATATTATTA
>NC_051413.1:5104676-5104792 GCF_015228065.2 Penaeus monodon
CTCTTTCACCACTACCTCTATGCTTGTATTTTCAAGAGGTATAATTTCGAAGACGGAAAATGCTCTCTTTAAGAACGGTTTGTTCCAGCAGTCTTGAAGAAACGCACGTAGCTCTG
>NC_051413.1:5105016-5105150 GCF_015228065.2 Penaeus monodon
CATACATGAATCTACTTCTGACCCTCCCCCCCCTTGACTGTTCCTGCACCGCACATAGATCTTTGTAGTGAAACGAAATTGTTGCGTTCTGTCATTCGCTACTGTGACGGTACTGGTGATGAAAGTAAGTACAC
>NC_051413.1:5105547-5105751 GCF_015228065.2 Penaeus monodon
CTCGTTCGAATAAAAATCAACCATAATGAACATTATGAACCAAAGAGGGGGGTGCAGAACCGGCGCGTAGTGATGTTGTTGAAAGAGTTGTTTGCATTTACGAGGAGACTGAGAGAACGCCACGGAAACGGCACAAAAGACTGGAAATTATACTAATGACGTGTCCGGCGGCTGTAAATACTTCCTGTTTCAGACTTGGTGTGT
>NC_051413.1:5105959-5106110 GCF_015228065.2 Penaeus monodon
TTCCGAAAACCAAAAAGGTTACAGGTCTGAAAACGGGACGGCATTTCCGTGACTTCAACGGTATAGTAAGAATATATCCAAAAGGGAAAAAGGAAGAAAAATATTGACAAATACGAGAGCCACAGTTAATCCAAAGAACAAAGTAATCCTA
>NC_051413.1:5106272-5106389 GCF_015228065.2 Penaeus monodon
TACAGGTAACAGAAGCGTCGCTCCCCACCCCCCCTAAATAAAAATTCCTCAGACCATTCCTTCGAACCGCATGAATCTCGCACGCGGGTCGAGATGGGTCCATCTGAAGGTCGCTTT
>NC_051413.1:5106627-5106843 GCF_015228065.2 Penaeus monodon
ATACACCGCGAACGAGAGAGGAATTTCATGTCCGCATAATCGTCTGGAATTCGCGCGTGAGGAATCGGTCTCCAAAGCCTTCGTGTCTTTTGGAGATGATCTAGGGTTTTTTGAGAAGACGCCGGCAGTTATTACAGATATTTTTTCGTCTTCTGGTTAGTTATGTGCATGGCGGTGTCGCCGGGTCCCGTTGAATCTTGCAGATGGGACCATTTC
>NC_051413.1:5107658-5107894 GCF_015228065.2 Penaeus monodon
TATCTCTCCCATCGTTCTCCAAGCCCTCATTTCATAAGCCTATATTATGAGTCATGTCCGCTGTCAGGACACTCCAGGCCACCGCTTTCACAGACTTTTTCGTCCCATTCTGACTCATATTCCTGCTTAACAGCTCTTTCCTTCTGCTAAAGGCTGTCTTTGCCATCGCAATTCTTGCTCTAATTTCTGTATCAGATTTCCCATGATCAGTTATCTATGATCCAAAAAAACAAAAC
>NC_051413.1:5108100-5108506 GCF_015228065.2 Penaeus monodon
TGTTATTATTATTATTATCGTTGTTGTTGATATAAGAATCATCTACTGCGTTTTGAGAACTGAACGATATCCTTCAAGTTAACTCGAAGACTTGTTCACTTTTTAGAAGGTGTTGGCATTTGATGAGAATCGATACTGACAGATTGATTAAAAGGTGTGAGGAAACTTGAGCTTGAAAATCAGGAATTGAAAACTCGTTTGGTTAACTGTTGCTGTTTTTGTTATTATTCTTTTTTAATTCCCACTTTTACTTTTTTCTTCTTAATATTATTATGATGAAGACTACTAATGTTCTCGTAATTTGCTGTTATTTGAATTATTATTATTATGGTTATGTTATTGTTTACACTGACGTTACTTTTACTAAGAACAAGATATTGTACCTGCAACGTAAGCATTGCAACCG
>NC_051413.1:5108616-5108769 GCF_015228065.2 Penaeus monodon
GGTTGTCCTGCATCTGTTCTTTGTTCTTTGTCATGGTGAACATTTTGTAGGAACAGTGCAGTAATACGCATGCTATTGTTATTGTCATTATCATAACTTTATTATTATTGTTATTAGTATAATTGTTGTTTTTCTATTTGATATTGTCATTTC
>NC_051413.1:5108908-5109035 GCF_015228065.2 Penaeus monodon
GTTTAGTTACATTTTGACAATAATTATTACTGACTGTTATTCTAAATCAAATAGAGGTAATTATTATTATTACTCTTATTCTTACCAGTAAAATCACTCCCATTCTAATCACTGCTTACATTTCACG
>NC_051413.1:5109054-5109435 GCF_015228065.2 Penaeus monodon
TTTCTCCGCTATGTTACCCCCGCCATCTTTCCCTTCTCTTCCCCTCCCTTTCAACCTATTCAATTTTCCTCGCTAATATTCCGCCGCGTCTGGCAGAGCGGAGAGAGCGGCAGAGCTGTACGGATTGCAAGCCGTTTGTCTTGCCGTAAACTGACTGGTAATTAAGGTGTTTACAGAATGTCAGTCATTTAGATGAAACTCATTTGCATAACAGGCCCGTTGTGATTTGTTTGTTTGGATAACTGAGGGGGAATAGGAAGTGAAGGAGGGAAATGCCTGCTTGGCTGCTTTAGTTCACGCTGTGTGTTTGTTGGTACACATACAATACATATTTGCATACGTAAACGGTATATCTATGTGTTTGTGTTGTTTGTGGAATGC
>NC_051413.1:5110239-5110755 GCF_015228065.2 Penaeus monodon
TACGTATGTATTGTATATTCTTGGCCTGTCAGATTTTTCCCAGTCTGTGTGTACATGCTTTCCTATTTCTTTTTTGTGCGTAGAATATTTATGCTTAAAGAGTGTATCGTGTATCGAGTGTATCAGATATATGCACAATAAAGATATTTGGAAATAAAAGAATAGTTAAGCATATTATTATGACCCAGCCTTTTTGCTTTCAAACATTTCTAAGACCGGAGATGTCATATCTATGGACACACAATTCCAAAAAAAATTCCCGAGGGCAAGACACGGAAAGCGCGGCGTAAACATTGTAGACGAACGCAATTTCCTAAAAGCACCGACGTTTACCGTTCTTTTAGACTCTTGACCAGGAAATGGGAGTTTATGACATCACATCATCGACCAAAAGGCTTTGAAACTGAGTACACGTATTTTATTGCGTCAATTACTGAATCGGTGGTTTGGTTTACACTAATTTAAGGCCAGTTGTGGCTTCGAACTGTTTGGTGTTTGGCTTCCAAGTTCGATTCG
>NC_051413.1:5111245-5111702 GCF_015228065.2 Penaeus monodon
CAAATTCACAATGACGGTTCTCTTCATCTCACTGCAAGCGTCACCATTATACTTATCATTATCATTCAGATATATTTCAGATACCGTTAGTCTTCCACGTCTCGTGATTTTTAGCCAGATTTGTGCTTGTTCTAATCAGTTTTCTCATTAAAACCAACATCAATATGATTATAATGATCTCCATGATTCTCATTTAATTTATGGTCGCCCAGATTAGATTTCTCCATTTTGAATTAACCGCAGGAGAATCCGGTAACATTTTGGGGAGATTTAAACTGTATCAGATACGTTGTTTTTTTATGTTTAGTTAATTATATTTGCAGTGAAAGTTTTATATTTTACCTTGTATTAATCAAGTGATTTTTTTTTTATTATCATACTGACTCTGATGCGTCATTGTCGATAAGTTTTAAGCATGGCATATGCACTTTTCAGCCAAAGTATTTGCACCGTTAGA
>NC_051413.1:5111743-5112272 GCF_015228065.2 Penaeus monodon
CAATAAATAGCCAATTATTAAAACCTAATTGATTACTCAAAGTTTCTGCATTTAACACAGTAGCAAGCGTAGATAACCAATAATTTAGAAGAGAAAAAAATTCTCGACGCTGCGACATCCATGAAATGTTTCCCAGTATTACATTTCTGCAGAAACCGCGACACTGATGAACAAGCGTGAAATGCGGTGCAGAAAAAAATTGCAAATGAGTGATCAGATGTCATTTGTCTCTTCTGACACGTCGAGCGAGTGTGTCAGGTGTCATGTCGTTCGAGCTGGAAAAATGCATGACCTTATCTAAGTGACCATCATGACGTCCTTATCATTATCGTGATATCATCGTTACAGAGAACCTGACCAAGTCTTATCTGAAGTTGATTTGAGTGGAACGTGACTCTGTTAACGTCTTTTGTGTAAATTCTTGGTAAAAGGCAATACTGGCAGTTTGTTTGGGTTTTGCTTTTCGTTGTTTTGGTGAAATATACGTTATATTTTATTTCCACAGTGTTCATGTATTCTCCGATAATTC
>NC_051413.1:5113113-5113278 GCF_015228065.2 Penaeus monodon
TTTCTACCGATCGCCTGTTACGTCACCCGCTGCCCAGTCTTGGTGTTTTGTTAAGTGCGTATTGATCACGATTTTTTTTTTGTTACTTTTGTTGTGTCTTTGTTGCAACAGATTTATGTTAACTGGGTCTGTAATAAGTTCAGTGTGGCTTGGGTTTTATTTATT
>NC_051413.1:5113366-5113616 GCF_015228065.2 Penaeus monodon
ATCCTATTCACCCTTATGCTCCCCCCCCTTCCTCCTCCGTACGCATCTCCGAAAACTCACAAACCAAATATCAGGAAGTTTGTGATTTGCTTTTGAAGAGCGGAGATGAGGATGACAATTTATCCCAAAAGGTGAACAGGCAGAACAGGCCATTAAAAGAAGTATTTGCAAGTCATGTCTGTGTTACCGGTGACTTACCAAACAAAATTATGTTGTTACCCTAGCAACAAGAATATTTTATTACATACAA
>NC_051413.1:5113692-5114550 GCF_015228065.2 Penaeus monodon
GTGCCCAAGTGTGTGTAAGCAAGTACCTGCAACATACATAAAATACAGACATATAATCGTGTCGGAATGCGTGCTTGCGCAACTGGGAAGGGTCAAGTGCGTGAGCTTTCCCGTACAAGCACGACTTTTACCAGAACTTGCCGACCTCAGACGACCTTATCCGTCGGGTAAAGTAAGTCGATGACCTTTTACCTACTCTGTTGTGCGTGCCAGAGTCCCTCTTGCCACACCGCCTTGCGATACACCGATAACAAATTGTGTTTTTCCCCCTGTTCTCGTTGGTAACACCTTTAGCTCAGTCTACCCTGATCGCGCGGTGGTATATGAAAGAAAACGCGAACGTGCATTGTAATACTACGAACATAGAGAATGGGAATAGTTTTTTTAATAATGTAAAAAAAAATATGATCTAAATAATTCGATATAGTTTGTTTCATGTGTTTATGCTACGACATGAAATAACTATTAGTTACAGGGTGAATTATTTTGTAACCACATTGGTATATTATTGCAATATTTTACACTATGCAATTCAGTTCATGGAAATGTTCCTGTTCTTACGTATCTTTTAAAACCATTCTAATTTTCTGAAGTATTTTTACTCTTCAAGGACCACCTATTTGATCTATGTTTAACCAAACTCAGATATCTGCAGACGTTCCTTTTGTGTGATGTCCCAGCCGATCAGTCAGTCGTCCGTTTTCTTCGTATCTTTGCGTATTTGCTGGTTTTCCTATAATCCATTCTGTGATAATATTTCAAATAGAGTTCTTGTATCTTCTTCATCGCACAGTTTCGTTTAAGTATCATAAGTACTGCAGTGCCAACCATTTCCCTGTCTGTGGTTGTCTTGTCTGA
>NC_051413.1:5114717-5114935 GCF_015228065.2 Penaeus monodon
CATATTTATACTATCGCAGGCGACATCAAACCCAAACGCAAAGCAAAATTGTACGCAAAAAATTGCATTTTTTATATTTAATTCATTTTATACTATTTTTCCCCTACTGGAACATCATGATGGCGAGGCTGCGTGGTCTGTCGGGGCATGCGGTAGAGATGATGGCGTGGAGGGCAAGGGGAGTGGGTAAGGCAGGCCAGAGTGTCATCAGGTCAAAC
>NC_051413.1:5114986-5115052 GCF_015228065.2 Penaeus monodon
ACTGGTTTTTTGCTAGCTGGTCAAGTAGGACGTCTCGAGAGGAGAGTCCCGTTGCTTGAGATAACT
>NC_051413.1:5115526-5115654 GCF_015228065.2 Penaeus monodon
AGACCTGTCCCCGAACGCAAGAGATCGCCAGCACTGACCTTTAACCTTCCTGACCTCGGTCGTCGAGGGTCACAGCTTCAAATCTCGGGAGTCGTCCTTCAGCAGGCGCGGGGATTGCGTAGGGACAG
>NC_051413.1:5115715-5115989 GCF_015228065.2 Penaeus monodon
AGGTCTACTTGTTTGCCAATCTACGTATCTATTCACGTATCTGTTATTATTATGTTTAAAGGATGGATATCACATAAATCTACCTCGCGAGCACATACACACGCTCAGACTTCCTGACACACTTACATGCACACGTGAGCGCGCGAGAGCATTGCGTGCATAAGATACTACTAGTTATCAATCAGTATTTGTTCACGCATTCGCCGACAAGTGAAAGTAAATAGTTAGATATAGGATGAAGACAGGATACTGTTTTTTCTTAAGGCACCGGTTT
>NC_051413.1:5116345-5116451 GCF_015228065.2 Penaeus monodon
GTCTGTCCCTACGCAATCCCCGCGCCTGCTTAGAGACGACTCCCGAGATTTGAAGCTGTGACCCTTGACGAACGAGGTCAGGAAGGTTAAAGGTCAGTGCTGGTCT
>NC_051413.1:5116765-5116899 GCF_015228065.2 Penaeus monodon
CGAATCAGATCATAAAATCCCAATCACGAGATTTTGCGAGAAATAATGGAGACGCGAATCGGAGGAAAGGCAACCACTGAACCCGATCGACCCTGGCGTGTGGGCTCCTTGCTCGCGCCGGCGGAACTCGCGGG
>NC_051413.1:5117381-5118108 GCF_015228065.2 Penaeus monodon
TGTGAACATGATGCGTTAAATATTCTCTCACCTAAAATTACATTCACATAGACCCTCATTCACTTAAACGCCCCGATGCTATATCTACTCGGTGATTTAATAATTTTTTGATCATCGATTATTAATAATTCCATTAGATCTCTTTAATGTGTAACGGTGGAAGCTTGGTAGTACCTGAGACTGAACATCGAGTAGTCACCCCTAAAACAATGCCTTGTTTTCTACATCTACATTTTCTTTTATATCCGAGTTCCGTATCGTTTTCTTTTATACAAATATTAAGGAATACTACTGTAGAATATATTGTAACATGAGTAAATTAATGTTTAGCGTAGGTGCTCCCAGTCTTTTCTTTTGCTATTTCCCCCTTCATCCAGCTCATATAAACTATTCTTTTTATCTGGATAAGGAGGGAAATAGTCAAAACAGGATCTGTAAAGCACTAAGACTTTTACAGTAGCATAAAATAACACATCGAATCAACATTATTATTCTTTTCCTCAACAGAAGTATCCCGACCAAATGAATACTTAACAATGTCCACATATGATTAACACTAAATACTAATCTTCCTGTTTCTTCCTCTGCAGAATGAGTGAATTATGGGAACTGAACACAATGGAGAGACGCTACTCCGTGCCGCCCTCCACGATCTCAGAGCCGCGCCCGCCCCCGCCCACGCGCCCAGGTAATGCCTCTGTGGCCCAAGTAGGAGTGTGAGCTGGGA
>NC_051413.1:5119027-5119678 GCF_015228065.2 Penaeus monodon
GAAAGGCAGCCTAACCCGCCTCCCTCCCCTCTCCACACGCCAGCGGGGTCGGCGCTGCTCACCGCCAGCGAGGACCTCCACGCCTGGTCCATCTACCGCCAGAACCTCAACTCCGACTTCACGGACACCGCCTTGGGCTCTCAGGACAAGGCGCCGCTCCCCTACGGGAATTTCCAGCTGCGGGAGTCCACCGTGCACTCCATACTCAATAATCCCAGGTAAGGTTGTGAGTGTTTGTGTGTGTTCCCTATTTTTTCTTTTTGTTTTGTGGATTGACTATTCTATTTTTGTATCCATATTCTCTATACCTTTGAGATTAGTGTAATCAACAAGGTAAAAAAAAAGTTTTAACTCTTAATCACCACTGTAACCTTCTAATAGAATCACACGCTTTTGACGGATCGCATGTTAGTAATAAACTCTACGGTTATCGGTTGTCTCATTTCGTTTTCGACAATGTATAACAGAAAATGGGGACTCATCAAGTGTAAACTATTATAAGTTTTTTGTTAGTCCATTTACAACATATTATAGTCGATATTTGATGTTATTATACAGAAGCCCGCGAATATGAACTTATAAAGATAATGTGTACAAATATAAGAAAAGTTCACAATGCTAACTTTTGTACAGTTAAAAATGGGGTTCTGC
>NC_051413.1:5119768-5120280 GCF_015228065.2 Penaeus monodon
TATTTCATGTATTTTAGAAATGCATTTAAAGAAAAACAAAAGTCAGATCTTTTCTAACAATGGTTAGATAGGTAATCCCAGTTATCGTAGTTTACGACGAAGTGTTTAAAGTTTTCTGCGATAGAAAACGGTATGTGTAAGTGTATCCCAAACTCTCTTAAATTGTGATTTGTTAAATCGCTGGGAAGTTAAGTTAAATATATTTTATTACGTTAGGCATTAGATATATTATTTAGATAATGATTAGCATATTGGCAAATCAGTTCCATGTAATATCATTCTCTCTTCATTATTATCTACAATTACTGCATAAAACAATATTGAATAGAACAGTGCGGAAAATTGCCTTTAGTCGCTAGGAGAACTTAAATTAATATTTTAATATGGTAATTGCACTACACTTCTCATATACCTAATTGACTATTCGAACCCTAGCAGAAATTAAACCACGCAACATAAACCAACAGAAACCCAGTTGGTATGATATCTATGCAGAAACAGAGCGGGTCTCG
>NC_051413.1:5120307-5120578 GCF_015228065.2 Penaeus monodon
CATGCAAGGAACACTGCAAAAAGGATTCTGCATCACACGCAATACCTCGATAAAATTGATTAGTAAACAGGATACATAGCTCTTATCCGTGTAACATCATGCAACGAGAAAAACAGTTAATGAAAACGACATAAAAACAGCTTGCAACCATATGAGTAATCACATTTAATGAATCAGTTATATCAAATCACAGACACATAAAATATATAGATACAAGCAGAGATTATGTTGGAAGATGAATGTAAAAGGAATTGTTAATTACATTTCTTGC
>NC_051413.1:5120720-5120923 GCF_015228065.2 Penaeus monodon
CATGGGAGGGAGAATAAGGATTGGGGGGGGGGCTAATAAGAACATGGTAAATAGTGAGCTTAGGGTGTAAAGAATATTGCTGAGATCTGTTATTCCATTCACTGGCATAACTTGCACAGGATTATCTTGAGGCAAAGTGTTGCTCCTAGACTTTGTAAAAATAGCATGACGATGGGATCTTTAAAAGTGTGGACATGAAGCAT
>NC_051413.1:5121334-5121419 GCF_015228065.2 Penaeus monodon
ACCCTAAATCTCTAAACTTATAAAAACACATCCTCAGACCACCCATTACTCTAGCAATTAAAAGAACAATTTTAATCTCAACAGA
>NC_051413.1:5121862-5122316 GCF_015228065.2 Penaeus monodon
AGACAGAAGAGACAAAGACAGAGGGAACCCTAAATCTCTAAACTTATAAAAACACATCCTCAGACCACCCATTACTCTAGCAATTAAAAGAACAATTTTAATCTCACCAGAAAAGGCGAGGCAAAAATGCAAGCTTCACTAATTAAAGTTACTTAATCATTTATGTTTTTCCCACCAAATGACCAGCAATCAACCACTCTGAGCCAGAAAGAAATAATTAATGAATCAAGGAGGGGAAAAACACTATAGCACCACAATGCCCGTGACGTAAGGTCGACATCCAGGTCAATATGTGAATCAATGTGGACCATATGGCATGCGAAGGGTGGGAGAATATTTTTGCATTTCCTGCTCTTGATAATTACGTGTGAAAAGAAGGAAAGAAAAATGAGGTAAATCCGAAGGCAAGGGGAAGGGAAATTGCAAAGAGGGGAAGGATGATTAAGAAAAAAAA
>NC_051413.1:5122477-5122852 GCF_015228065.2 Penaeus monodon
TTTTAAGAAAGGTAAATTGAAAGGGAGAGGGAAAAGAAAAAAATAAGTATAATCACATAAATACGCAAGTAAATTAATAGACAAATAAGGAAAGAGATAAAGAGGAGAAAGAGGAACGAAAAGAACCAGAACCCCAAAGAAGAGACAGCTGTCCAACCAATCAAACAGAGCGACATAAACAGCGGAGTTGACAGGGAACAGAAAACGGGAAACGCACCGCTAGCGACAGACCACACTGGGTCGCCTGTCCATGAGCCAAAACAATCTTCATAAAGAGGAAATCGCAATTGATCATGAGAATTTTCGAACCGCTGCATAAACGCCCTTTAGTGAGACCATAGCCCATAACCATTTCCGGGTTGTGCCCTAGTGAAT
>NC_051413.1:5122995-5123085 GCF_015228065.2 Penaeus monodon
AGTCACCACCACCGATATGATCATCAATTACACACGCATTTACGTCTAATTTTTCACTGTTACTGTAACAACTCTTCTAATGTTTGGGTG
>NC_051413.1:5123448-5124597 GCF_015228065.2 Penaeus monodon
CAGCTGAATTTCCTTTTTATTTTTCGACTAGCGATAACGTATGAGTCCTTTATCATTTTCCTTAACCTTAATTTCACCATTACCGTGGAGGATAAATCACAAGGGAAAACAAACAACAATTAAAACCCAATTAGGGAAATGCCTGATCACCCAGAGCCTAAAATCACAAAGCAGTTTCCACGCATTTACCGCACCCCAAAATGACCGAATATGGGGCACAAGGGAATAGAAAAAAATAGTAAAGTAGAGAATCAGAAAGATAGAAAGAACTCGTAAAAAGGAGAAAAACCGTAATGGCTGTGATAACAGTATATAGCCACGTAAGGGTCAATAGCCCACAGGAAGTATTAGTTGTGTGAACCATCGTAGCTTTGCCTCCCAGGACACCCTTCCTTCGCCCCCTCCCCCCCTCCACAGAACACACGCTAAGGGTCGTTATTGTACATCTGGCAACACGCAAGTTTTCTTGGAATCGCCTCCCCCCTTCTCGTCCTCTTTCGGCTGACACACTCGCTAAGGGTCGTTATAGTACATCAGACAACACCCATGTCTTCCTACCCTTTACTCCCTCCCTTTCCCCTCCTTCTTCCCCCCCATCCCCATCTCCAGACCCCCTTCCTATTACCCACACACCTCTGACCCCCTAATCCCCTCGCCCTCCCCCCAAGTTACCTGGTGTCGTACGGACAATCGGGAAATTATCGTACTTTACGGATATCATAATAATTTTAGGGCGGGATCTTTATGTATGATGTATGTGCGAGTATGGTTATGGGAATATGATATATTTTGGCTCGCTTTGACATGTGAGGATGATATATGCTTGATTTCTTTTTTTTTTTTTTAGGGGGGGAGGGGAGTTTTTTTTTCTTTTCTTTTCCCAAATTTCTTTGGTCTATCGTAGGTGCTACGCTTATGTGTAGTAGAGTATCGTAATTACCAATATCATTGATATTATGAATAAACAAGCAGAAAGTGAATTGAAATTGATCAAGGACCGTTCAGCATATAAATACATTTGCGATCGAGAATATTGAGAAGATACAGGCCGGATATGCAATGTGTTCCGATTCTTTTTAAGAATAATAAAATTAAAATGTTGGAAAAGTTCAGTAACCACATAAAAAAGTAGCGCAGATGCAAAACCCT
>NC_051413.1:5125067-5125180 GCF_015228065.2 Penaeus monodon
TGTGGTCATCCCGACTGAGGTCAGGTCATGCTCACTGAAGTAGGAATGTCCCGCCCTTCCGTCATGATTTCTTTTCCCCTCCGTCAGTTCTTGTCCATCGCAGGATTTTATCT
>NC_051413.1:5125365-5125649 GCF_015228065.2 Penaeus monodon
CCCCATAACTATAATTTGTGACCGACTTCCGGAATTTGATATATAGAGGAAGGTCAGTTCAGATCATATATTATTTTGCCTGGTCATTTCCTTGCCGAATAGCCGACTTCTGTTAAATAATGATAAGTCTGATATATATCAAACAGTCGCCATCTTGTTTGGAGCAAGAGGCGGGAGGCGATCGTCACTTATTTTATTTCTTTTCTTTTGACGCAAATAACTTATATTCCTATTATGGTTTTAAGTATTAACCAATACCTGGTTTTTGTACAGAAACTATTTGA
>NC_051413.1:5125895-5125960 GCF_015228065.2 Penaeus monodon
AATTACGATTAGTATTATGGGCGTTAGGTATCACGATTTGCATTGCTGTGGTTAATTTCAGTTTC
>NC_051413.1:5126075-5126297 GCF_015228065.2 Penaeus monodon
CAATTTTTTTTTTTATTGAGACTTCTTATCATCCTTTTTATCAGTTTATTAATACCTCTTTTTTATCAAAACCCTTATCACACCTCTCCCTCTTCCTCCCTCGTTCAGATACGGCCCCAAGAGCGAACTCGGATCCAACATGTTCACATACCTCAAGTTCGGCCTCCCGCGCGTTTTCCCCCCAACCGCTCGAGGGCGAGACGGGAGCAGCGGCTACGACTC
>NC_051413.1:5126371-5126496 GCF_015228065.2 Penaeus monodon
ATAGATACACGAGGAGCAAAAGTAACCCGGATTTGCTCGCCGCTCGGGACTGGCACACACCGCCATCATCGAGAGAGG
This sequence comes from Penaeus monodon, assembly GCF_015228065.2. Taxonomy (NCBI): domain Eukaryota; kingdom Metazoa; phylum Arthropoda; class Malacostraca; order Decapoda; family Penaeidae; genus Penaeus; species Penaeus monodon. The sequence continues at coordinate 5,126,450 of NC_051413.1, forward strand.
CCAGGGTCAAGGTGAGTTTGCCGGGCTAATGGTAAAAAGGATGGTAA
>NC_051413.1:5127257-5128112 GCF_015228065.2 Penaeus monodon
GCATTTCTCTCTTTCATTATTATTTCGCGATCACTTCCTAATGGTTTCCGCGTGTTTCGCATTCCTGTACCGAAGCAGGGATCGAGACTGACTGGTCACATAATATTGCCAGTTGCCGGTTAAAGACACAGTTTCTATGCACAGATTTCAGATTTTTTGTTCCTGCTATTCAAGAAACGCTATAATATATATATGGTAGATTCAGTAAAGAAATCAAACATACAGTTGATAAGAAAAAAAAGATGTTAAAGAGACTGGCGTTAATCGACGTAGTAAACGACAATAAACAACGCAACGAAAAAAACAGTTAATCTCAAAGATTTCCGTTGTGTACAATGTCCCCTGGATGATGTACTCAGTGAGAACGCGTGAAAAGTACATCTTTCTCCCAGCAAGATTATATTTTCCCTCCCAACGCAATTCCTTAAACATGGGAACGATTGCCTCTCCTGTGTGAGCCGGAAATAGGGAAGGAGAGAGCAAGAGAGCGTCACATCTCTCTTCCTGAAACTTTTATCTCTTATTTGTGGATAATGGCATATCTGAATCTATCCATTCTCATATTTATGGTACAATTTATCGCATCAGTAGCGTGTAATTGATCTTCAGTTTAGTAGTAGCGTTTTTTTGTGAATGGTACGAAGATACTGGATGCAACTTTAACGGCATTTCATGGGTGCCTTTTTCCGGGTCATGTAATGGCTAGAGGATTATATGAAATGTTTATTATTAGTACGATTTATGATTAGTGTAGGAAGTGACTTAAAGCAAGTTCAGAACAGGGGGATTGACAAGTGTTCAGACTTTGTGAAAAATTCATAATTATGCTTATGTGAATGTAAACAGGAAGTAAGA
>NC_051413.1:5128193-5128284 GCF_015228065.2 Penaeus monodon
ACCATAAAGACATCTTTCTCTTTCTTCGCCTTCTCTACACCTGTTTCATTCATCAAGGCTTATAATTCCTCCTACTCTGTGCTCATTCTTT
>NC_051413.1:5128389-5129318 GCF_015228065.2 Penaeus monodon
GTCTGTGCACAAGATCACCTGTTCGCTAAAGTAACATGCCAAAAACCTCATATCAAACAGCACACCCGAACATCATAGTTTAAGCGACCGCAATCTGTCCGCCGTTCTTCTAAATCCTCCTATTTTTTAAAACTTAATTCAGTAACATTTGCTTTCTGCCTTTCGTTTTCTTTTGGTAAGTCTGTTTTTTTTTTTTTTAATATTCTCATTTTATTAAACATATGCATGTAGGAAAACGGAAATAACTGGCATATAATTATCTAAAGCTTTCTAGCTTTCGGGAAGTGTTTTAGTTTCGGAACGTTTGCCTTTTTTCACCTTTCTTCACATTAGAGAAAAAAACTCTCTTAGAACGAATACTTCCTCTTCTTACTCTACTAATTCTACCAGTGGATTTTCTCCTATTTTTACATTCCTCGCATCTCTCTATTCCATTAGAGTTCGAGTGAAGCCAACCTACTAGCTTCCGACGGCTTTTATAGAGATAGAAGAGCTATTAGACCCATTAGTAAGCTCGGCGGATCACAGATGTCGCTAGTTTCCCGCCAATCTCGCCGGTCCAGACAACATGGCGCCATCTTCAACCAGGTAAGGCAATTTTTTTTTCTTAGGAAGATTCTCGGTTTGGGTCTTCAGTCTGCGTGAAATTATGATTCATTTGTTTGATATGACCTTACTTGAATCCATTTTTGTGATATAGAATATCATGATTTCTTTTTTTATCATGGTACTTATTTCCTAGAAATGTTAGGATCTTAGATGACAAAAAGAAATCAAATTGTATTTGTTCTCTTCTCTGGTGGAAACAGGAAGTGACAGTATATTTTTATGTTTTCCATATACGATATATTAAATCCTTTAGTCCCTCCCCATTCCTAATCCGCCTCAAAAATCATTAAAAACAATCTCCCATATCCTATCCATACGTC
>NC_051413.1:5129340-5129579 GCF_015228065.2 Penaeus monodon
AGAAAAACGCGAAAAAAATCCATCGCAGAAAACTGGATACGTTTTAGTAAATGCGCAGCGCGATATCCCGGACCAAACACGATCTGTCTCCGTATGGCGAAATAACCCGACAATGCATAGTAATTTGATGATAACCCAGTAAAGGTCCTGCTCTTGATCTTATTATCATTCCAAGGTCATACAAGATAAGGATAATTTAGTCTTTCTGGAGGTACGATGTAACGCAGGAGAGATACAGT
>NC_051413.1:5130900-5131209 GCF_015228065.2 Penaeus monodon
ACACAGAATCCATTAGAAGTAACCAGAAAATGCGTATTCCTCAGACCTATCAACCGTCACTGTTACCGACTCGAGAAAATCCTTTTTTATCCTCACGCAAGGTACAGATCCATAACCCCAAGATATTCTAAATGTGATAAATATACCTTTAAAAAATCATAACGGATTACGCTCAAGAAATTTCAGTTCGGGGTCGATTTTTGTGTATAGTGAAGCCCGGTGTGAAAATAGTGATTAACACAGGTACGTACAGGTAAACAAGCGTTGCCAAATTTATTTTTTCTCCCGATTTTTCCTTCCGCGTTTCGT
>NC_051413.1:5131235-5131549 GCF_015228065.2 Penaeus monodon
AGTATAATAGGTATTAGAAAAAAAAAAGATCTAGGTATCAGAGCCTGATGTGGATATCGGATCATCAAAAGCAAATAGAAGAAATACAATAAAACAGAGAATAAGATAATATTTAATAACGTCTTTTGGCTTAATAGCGAAGGTCGTAACTCAGCTGACGGTTCGTGACGCGCCTGAGCCACGGTCGTGTCAGTAGCGCGGTGACTCTCTCGGCGAGTGGATGTGTTGCCGAACCCTCCTCCACTGGTGCGTCTGTGGAGGATTTTTCTTTAGCTCTTCGTTTCTTTGTGGTTTTTATTCGAAGTGGATTGAGG
>NC_051413.1:5131587-5132061 GCF_015228065.2 Penaeus monodon
CATTTTGCTGAAGAGAGTTTTGTTTTTGGTTCGCCCAGAAATGTACGGAGACAGACGTGAGGAATTTTGATTTCGGTGCGTTCGACTTACGAAAAAAAAAGATAGTGCTATTATTGGAAAAGGAAAATTGGAAGTTGAGAGTGACGTTAGAGGAAAGTTATTGTTTTAGATTGCGATCCTAACGTAATTACAGTAATTATGAAGACAGATTGATAAATCCTATGATGATCTTTGAAACTATGGACTGCATTGCTAAGGAAATAGAATTGCAGTAACATTAAGGAAAACACATAATTCCTTTATTGAAACAACCACAAAAAAAGTGTCACTTCTTTTAGTCGAGAAAGAGAAGCAGAAATCATACTTAGCAGTAAAGTACTGACGGAGCTTTGAGCGAGGCAGCCAGGCGCCCTCCGACCATGGAATACATTCGTCTAAAAAGCTTCCCCCCCCGTTCCTTCCCCCCCGCTGTGC
>NC_051413.1:5132089-5133063 GCF_015228065.2 Penaeus monodon
TTACCTGACGCCCTACCGTCGCCTGCCGCCCACCCACAAGGCGCCCTACGCCTCCAGCAACTACCAGCCTTTCTCCTACGGCACCCACAAACCCTCTCCCTATGGCAACTACGCCTCCAGCAACCCTTATCCCGCCCACAACCACCAGCCCAACCCCTCGCATTACTACACCTCCAAGCCTGCCGGCGCCGCCCACAAGTCGCACCTCTCCTCCTACGCCCACAACCCTAACACCTACCCTTCCTCCTCATCCTCCGCCACCCTCACCGCCCCCGCCCCCACCCCCGCCCGCAACAGCAACCACTACAACCAGACCCTGCCCCACCCACACCGCCCGCACAGCTTCACCATCCCGCACGCCCACACTCAATCGCACTACGCCCATGCCCCCAAACAGCCCCCCGACGCCAACGGCTACCGCGACCCGCCCATGCTCAACGACAAGCTGTTCCCCCGCGACAACCCCTGGCCGGACGAGGGCGGGATGGGCGCGAAGGGACCCCACCTGCAGGTCCGCGGCTTGGTGTACGAGACCCGCGGGCGTGGTGGGCGGACTCACCTCCTCGACGGCATCTCCCTGGAGGCGCGCGGAGGAGAGGTCCTGGCTGTCATGGCGACCAACGGTGAGTACGGCCGAGTGCATGAAGTCATTAATTAATCTTCGTTTGTGTGTTGTGCTGTTTATTTTTATTTTTTTTTAATATTTTTATTATTTTTTTCGTTATTCTGTTTGCCAATTGTATGTTTATTTATTTTGAATTATTTGCCGTTGTTTTTCTTTTTTTGTCTCGTTACTCTATCAGTTTTCCATTTTAGTTCTTCATCCTAGTTATAACTTTATCATTTATTAGTCTTTTTTTGTTCTTTTTCATTCGTATTATCTCTCTCTCCTTTTTCTTGCTTTGTTTTTTAAGTTGGGAAATGATGAATAGGAAATGTAAGAGAAAAGAGGAGAAATGATAGCTTGGGAAAAG
>NC_051413.1:5133332-5133552 GCF_015228065.2 Penaeus monodon
TTAGCGGGCTTTCTTGCGTGTGTCTTGCAAGACGCGTTGGGGAGGCATTGGTCTTGACCCTCTTGGTCTCTTGCATTGTTGCGGGGAAGAAAGGGAACAGGAAAGAGAGGATGAAAGGGGAGAAATAGAATAAAAAAGTGGCAGAACAGAAGGGGAAAAAGGTGGGATATGAACTAAGAAGAATAAGAAAAGATAAAGATAAACAAAAATAAGGGTTAAA
>NC_051413.1:5134021-5134131 GCF_015228065.2 Penaeus monodon
AGGGGAAGAAAAAGGGGGGGGGGGGGGGTGCGTAGGATGTGCTTTGGACTTGCAAGCACGGGAAGTCAACATGCTTGGGGGAGGCATCCTGTGACCTCTGTGTCTTGGCT
>NC_051413.1:5134428-5134695 GCF_015228065.2 Penaeus monodon
ACGGCTGAACGAATAAGTAGAAAAGCGGGTCTAAATAGCAAGTAGGAAGAGACAGAAAAAGAATACGTTGATGATGAAACTCAAGATAATCAAGCTGATAAGACGCACGTCATTTGCATACAACCGATGGCGTTCTTATGCATCACGGTCGCGTTTCTGTGTGTATTCACCTCCACCTTTTGTCATTAACATCATCGTCGTCATTTTATTGCGTCATCGTCATAATTACACCCCTGTCATCAGCCTCGTCACTACCGCCTCCAGACC
>NC_051413.1:5134846-5134968 GCF_015228065.2 Penaeus monodon
AGTTAAGAGACAAGAAAATTAAGAATTCTCCCCCCCCCCCTCCTCATGCCTTCATCTTAGAAAATATTTGTTACGTGATTCGAGTCGTAACTTGAGCTTTCAGTTCGAGAATGTTGGGTATT
>NC_051413.1:5135275-5135396 GCF_015228065.2 Penaeus monodon
TCACGTAAAATATATTCACTCATCAAATTTTCTCGCTATTACGATTGAAAAAAAAATGTCTTTAAGGGAAAAAAAGAAAAAAGAAGAAGAAAATGAATATATACATATAGTTGCTCTGTAG
>NC_051413.1:5135468-5135644 GCF_015228065.2 Penaeus monodon
TATCTCTTTTGCATACATGGCCGGGAATTAACACGGTCAGTAGCTCTCAAAATTTCCCTTTTCTCACCCCCCCCCCCCCTTCTGCGCGTCAAACTCAAGATCTGTGGTCTTGTACCTTCATAAATCAAAAAAGTTTCTTGCATCGTAATAAGAACGAGGCCGAAGGTGTATGGAAA
>NC_051413.1:5135898-5136022 GCF_015228065.2 Penaeus monodon
ACGCAATGTCTGAGGTGTTTGCATATTGCCCGCTTTCCCTTCGGTGGAGTGGTGGTGCATTTGCATACTGTGTCTGTTCTCTGGCTTTCCCTTCAAAGTCAACAGGGAGGAGAAACAGGTTTAC
>NC_051413.1:5136272-5136550 GCF_015228065.2 Penaeus monodon
CTCGTCTTCTATCTTTGCTCCTCCATTCCCATCCCCTTTTCTCTCCACTTCATATCTCCTGCTCTTCCTCTCTCCCTCCCAACTCTTCTTGCTCTCTCTGTGTTGATTCTGTGTGTGTCATTGAGCAAATCAACATTGGTGCTGCATTATCTCATTGCCCTTGCAGCCTTGCCGACTACATGGCTGTATGTGAAGCGCGTCGAGAAATGTTGCATTTAGCATTGCAAGGTGTACAAGGACGTTACGCTCTCGTTGTCTCTCCTCCTCTTTTCGATGTC
>NC_051413.1:5136717-5136867 GCF_015228065.2 Penaeus monodon
GCCATTTTTCGTCTCCGGATACACAGTGGTATAAAAAACACGTAAGTTATGTTTTAGTCATGCACACACGCATGGCGGAAAATGTCGTAGTCATGCGGAAAAGCCGATGAAATGGGGGTTTTAGGTTAGAAACAAGAAGTAGGAAACATT
>NC_051413.1:5137008-5137137 GCF_015228065.2 Penaeus monodon
CTAGCTATAAGTCTGTCTATCCACCCCTGTCTCATTATTTTTGTGTTTTATATACTTCTTTCTAATTTTCCGTATCACCTTGACAGATATCTCCTCGATATACCAGGCAAATCATCACTCATATTTACG
>NC_051413.1:5137194-5137517 GCF_015228065.2 Penaeus monodon
CTTGCTATAACGTGCCCCTCCGCATCTCCTTCCATCTCGCCTTTTTTAACCACCGGTATCGCTAATGACAGTTATTATTACACTGTTATAACCATGAGCACGTGAGCGAGCGCCGTCGGGACGGAGACAGCGCGAACAGCATGCAGCAGTCGCGGTCAGGTTCTCCCCGTGCTCGCTGCTGGCCTACATAGCTATGGGTCAGCGCCGCGCAGCGTTTGGATGCGGCAGGGGCGAAAGCTTACTGACTCAACATGGGAATAACGGCCTTTGTGACGTACAAGTGTTTTTTTTTTCATTGATTTGTCTTACTGTGTTTGCTGTCT
>NC_051413.1:5137649-5138105 GCF_015228065.2 Penaeus monodon
TTTCCGTTCCGTTTCCGTTTTTTCCGAAGATGGAGATGGAAGAGAGAAAAAAAATAAGAGAAAGGGGAGAAATAGAATAAAAACGAATCAGAGAAAGGGAAGGAAGAAGGAACAGAGGAAAGACTGAGATGGCAAGCAGACAGAGAAATAGATAAACAGAGAGAGAAAAGAGAGAGACTGGTCGCCATCTTAGCAACTGCAGAGGTCCTGAAAAGAGAAAAAGGAGAAATGAAAAGGAAGGAAAGGGGGAGGAGGCGAGGCTGGCCGGAGTGCGGTCTTATCACGAAGACCTACAGGCACAACGGTCTCGGTCTCTCCCGCTAAACTGCCGTTTTTATAAGCTCGCCGACGCCCGTCCTCCCACGCTACGCTGGACTCTGCATGCGTGACGTTGGAGGGTTAGGCGGACACTTGCAGCTGTGGCGTAGCGGCTTCGGAGGCTGAGAGAGGAATTGG
>NC_051413.1:5138260-5138776 GCF_015228065.2 Penaeus monodon
ATAAAAATACGCAACAAAGAACACGATAAGCACGATAGACGGTTTTGTGTGTGTGGATTTCTACCGTAATGGCGAATTCACTCCATACTTAACACGGCACAAAAAGTCCAAGGTGTAGTAAAATGATGCTAACTTTTATTTGCCGTCGATTATTCCCGCCACAAGAATCTCCTCATTAAAAAGAGAGGGAAAAAAGACAAACACAGCCTTTTTATATGTATGTATCATGACTTACATTATCAAAGTAGCGAAGAGATGAAAATGATAAACACAACATTTTTATATATCTATATCATTTACATTATCAAAGTGGCGTAGAGATAAAAAAATATAAACACAGCTATTTGAAGTATCCGTATCACCATCACTTACATTATCAAAGTAGCATGAAAGTCACCGCAGTCCCCGCTTGTGGATCCAGCACAGACAGTCTCACTTCGCTGCCCGTGACAAAACTGTAGATTAGATTAACTGTCTACGAGATGGTTCTAACTGTTACGTCAGGTGATGTAGAGA
>NC_051413.1:5138871-5139142 GCF_015228065.2 Penaeus monodon
TGGCATAGTTTGAAAAAAAAAATCGAACAGATGTACGTGAGATTTCAACAACTATTAATTAGTTCTAACGAATCGAGTTAAATATGGATTATCTGTTAAGCACCTTTTCCCCCGTTCGACCGTGAAGTGGAAGTGGAAGTGGAGTTTTAAAGGTTTTATTTGGTCAGTCCGGGGGTGACGGGGGGGGGGGGGATTGACCTCGGTTGCTGTGGCTTGGAGGCTAAGAGAAGGGGAAAAGGGGGGATTAGAGGGAATATTGGGAGAATAAGGA
>NC_051413.1:5139333-5139574 GCF_015228065.2 Penaeus monodon
GCTAAAGGAAGTCACCCACCTTATTTCCCCTCGCTAGTACCGGTAAGAGAGGGAGAGAAAGAGAGGAAGACTTGTGACATCACATCCTCCAGCGGCTCTCCTTCCCGGGCCAGACATGTCGAGGGCGCTGGTCAAATAAGCGCGGGGGGGGGGGGGGCGTCACTAGAAGATCACGTCTGTCTTTTTGAATAAAAAAAAAGTCGATGTTTTGATTATTGTCGTCGTTATCAGTATTATTATT
>NC_051413.1:5139713-5139896 GCF_015228065.2 Penaeus monodon
CCACCACCACCCACAACTTGCTGTATTTTCCGTTATGTTTTCAGCTTATTTATTTTTATTGTCTTGGTCAGCAGCTCTCCGCTACATTGACTTGCTCAATTTAGCGACTCCCGCTAACTTGTTTTAAGCGATCGGTATCGTGAGTACATAACGGAGAAAATAAGATTTCTTTCCATGATGAGT
>NC_051413.1:5140245-5141100 GCF_015228065.2 Penaeus monodon
AAAAAAAGGAGATCAAAGAAAAACATTTCGAGAAATCTATTATAATTATTGCTACAAACGTCTCAAAATCCCATTTTTTCTCCTTTTATAAGTGGAATTAAGATTATTCAGCTCTCGCCAACATCCACTTACAAAGGTAATACAGAGTGTAAAATCTACCAAAGTGGCTCATGAATCGGTAATCAGAGTGAGTAGTGTGACCAAAGGAAAATTAAGTGTTTTGTATAAGAGTAGAGTATGCGTTTATACCGTGAGTCACTAAAGTTCGCAAAAGTTAACCAAACTCTGCCTTTAGAATAGCAGATGGTATCGTGTCATGCGTACGATAGTCTCTGTCGTTCGATAGACTTAGTCGCATGCTAGATTTAGTCGCACGATAGACTTAGTCGCATAGTAGACTTATATTTGTCATATTCAGAGACGCTTGGTCGTACGATTGACTTAGTCGGACGATAGACTTTATCGAACAGTAGATTTAGTCATACAACAGACTTCGTTGCGCTATCTCATTCGCACGATAATGATAGTCTCAGTCGTACGATAAAGGCACGATAGACGCAGTAGACAGGTAGATCCTCGTGTTAAGCTCGCACCCCCAGAGCGCTCCTAGTGTGGATCGGCGGCTGAGCAGGAGGGCGGGCGAAAGCGGCAGACAGCTGGCAGAAGGATAAGTAGCAGGTTTCCTCCAGCAGGCAGTGAAGGATTCTTGTGGTTTGGGCTGTTCCCAAGATTCGACTCGTCATGTCTTTTTTAACCCGTTTATTTTTCTTCTTCCTTTTTTCACTCTCTCGTGTTAATCCAATGAACCTTTTTGATCTTGACGTTGTGGAGACGTGCCTGCAGTGCATTGTCGTT
>NC_051413.1:5141219-5141297 GCF_015228065.2 Penaeus monodon
GACATGACAGAAAAAAAATATATTTAAAAAAGTAGAAATAGCAAACAAAATATCAATTAAATTGGAACTGTCTCGCTG
>NC_051413.1:5141331-5141513 GCF_015228065.2 Penaeus monodon
TGATGTTACCTTTCGCGATAAAAGTGAAACCAGAATAAAAAGGGACATGCAAAGCAACCAGAGAATAATTGGTTAGTCTCATGGAAACCGCAGGTGGTTGGCCACCATAACGCCTGGTGATGAGACTGAAGAGGAGAGGATCGTGAGGGAAAGCTTTGGTGCAAGACTGTCAGGGTTTGTTA
>NC_051413.1:5141973-5142532 GCF_015228065.2 Penaeus monodon
TGTAAATCAGACAAAGATTACATCTCATAGACGGAAAACAGACAAAAATACTTAAACTCTAAATCTACCGCAGTCCTGTAATGTGTGATTTTCAAAAGGTTAATCTTAATGTGGCTAATGTAATGCAATAAGTTCACTGCATTTCTGGATGCCAGATATTGAACAAATGTGCTTGTCTTTCAAAAAATTATTTAGTGTTTTAGGGTCATAGACATAGCGTGACTATTTTTCCTTCTTCTCTTTCGACGAATTTATTTGTTTTATGTCTGTAAACATACTCAGCGTGACTATTTTTTCTGCTCGTCTTTCATCGAATTTACATACTGTTTTAGGGTCATATACATACATCGTGACTGTTTTTTTCTGCTCTTCTTTCACCGAGTTTATTTACTGTTTTCTAGGTCAGCCTAATGCAACGACCATAACTTGCACACAATTGAATATCACCCCTCCCCCCTCCCCCGTCTCTCTAGATATATAGGTTATGGAGTCGGAAAGCTGTTTGCTAGGTGAAGCTTTTGTTCTAGATCGATAAAAGGCGTTTATTTCGGTGTGGTCA
>NC_051413.1:5142844-5143085 GCF_015228065.2 Penaeus monodon
TTATTGCTCGTATCCTCCTTCCACCTTTTATTCAGACCGTTACTGTTTACTATTCGTGTTTTGTTTTTTGAAACAGAATAAGAGGCTTTTGGGGTCAGTTACTTTTTTTTCTTTAGAGAAGATAATGAAATGAATTAGGGTGATAGCACTGGGTATTAGGGTCATTAGTATTGTTGGCACGGGAAGTATAGTTTGTACTTCTTTGTGGTAATATTACGTATAGTTATATTCTTCCTCCCTT
>NC_051413.1:5143148-5143438 GCF_015228065.2 Penaeus monodon
TCACTACTGTGACTACTGTGATACCAACTTTTACGCCAGATTTTTCTCTGTTGTAGAAAGTGTAAGTTAAATTGTGTATTTAAAAAACATTACCAAAAGAAAACACGTTACTTGGAGGAGAAAATGTTATGTACGATGAAGATGAAGATGGAATTCTGTCACATGTCGACCGACGGCAAGTCTGCTCTGTATGCGTGAGGGATTTTAAACAGTGACTTCGCAGTTTTACAAGATGTACTTTATTCATTAACAAAGGAACGCAAGTATCACCGTAACTTTGGTGAGGAATG
>NC_051413.1:5143460-5143716 GCF_015228065.2 Penaeus monodon
ACAAGAAATTAGTCTTCGAAAATACCGAACAACAACTGTTTCCAGTGTTAAGTCTTAATGAGAACGTGTTTGTTTAAATGAGAGTAATTTCACCGCCCGTCCTTTCCCGGCCAAAAAAAAGCCATTTATCAGATGCATTATCACGAAAACTCATCATTAAGCTTTATTAACTTCCCTTCTCCCCCCCCCCCTCTCATCCTATTGAGCGCTCTTGGATAGAATTAACAATGAGCAAATCCAGTGGAAAGCCAGAAGG
>NC_051413.1:5143738-5143898 GCF_015228065.2 Penaeus monodon
GACTCAGGGATTCATCCGTTATTTAACAGCGTGTTTCGCCATTAGAAGAACCGCAGACCAACAGGATACACGGCCCCGAATTCTCCTGCGCTGCCTCACGGTTTGAGTCGAGGGGCGCCATGGTTCGCGGCGAGTGTAAACAGCGAATTGGGGGCGGTGG
>NC_051413.1:5144129-5144664 GCF_015228065.2 Penaeus monodon
GGGATTAAGGTAGGGAATCATGGGTGAATTCACATAAGGAAGTAACGGGGCAGGGGTTAGGGTAAACAAGTAATCAAAAGGCCTAAGTTAGCTAAGCAAAGATGGAGGGAGTTAAGTAAGGTAGTAGAGAGAGAGAGGGATTAGGGTAAAGATAGGAGATGGGATAAGATAATGAAATAAAGGGAGAAAGGTTAAGATCAGAAAATGAAGGAGAGTGGGTCAGTATATGAAAGTAGAGAGAAAAGTGATTTAAGGCAAAATAAAAGTGCAAAAGAGACGGGATGAGGTCGAGAAAGAAGAGGGAGGGAGAAATCTGGAGAAATAGGGTAAGAAAAACACGTAAGAAAGCAAGATAGGAAAGGTTTGCGACTTTCGTACACCGTTGTAAAAGGAGACTTTAAAAAGCGCGCGATCCGAACCACATAATGGGGTTGCCTTGTCTCTCTCGCGCGCCATTTGGTGGATGGACGTAAACACCCTCGCGATTTTTTTAGAATTATTTCTCCACCATTATCTTTACTGTTTATCTTATAAT
>NC_051413.1:5144686-5144971 GCF_015228065.2 Penaeus monodon
CTTTGCATTTCTGTGACGGATGTAAATTTACTTCTTACTATGTGAGAGAGAAAGTATTTTTTCTTTCTTTTTTTTCTCAAGTAATTTCACGTATAAAGACAGATATCTGGATACATTCTAGCCAACTGGAAGGAAGTCCACATCTGTCTGGCTGAGAAGTAATAGAAATCCAAATCCATTTTAGATACTCTCTCTTCTTGTGTCTCCATCATATGTTGTTAAAAGAAAATGCTGAAAGCTGACGGTATCACAGTTATACTATTCGTTACATTTAGTTTCATTAAC
>NC_051413.1:5145029-5145459 GCF_015228065.2 Penaeus monodon
CATTTTTTTTTTCTTTTAAGAATAGTAATTTGGTTTTACATTTAATTATGCAATACATTTAAAAAAATAAGCGATATATTAGAAACTGTCGATTAATCCCATAATTAACAAAAACAGTGATAGAAATACAGACCGCTTATCATGGATTAGCGAAATGTTGCGCTCAGAATTTCAAAATACTTAGATCACGGTACATCTACTTAACCACTCTAACAGATGATGTTTTTTAAGCGAGCGAAGAAAGAGGAAAAAAGAGAGATTATAAAAGAACAGAAAAGCTTTAAAGAAGAATTTCATCCAAATCGGATCCGTGAGAATTGGGTGCTCAGCCGGGGAGGAGCTTAGTGGGGTCTAATGCTCTGAAATCTGGAATGATTGACCTGCGTTGTGGACGGCGAATGCGATGGTGATACGGCGATGTATTTAACTA
>NC_051413.1:5146163-5146341 GCF_015228065.2 Penaeus monodon
AGCATTTCCGGCGGTCCGTTCCATTTCCCTTTTTCGCATTCGTCCGTGACCGCAGACAGACTCGACGACCCCCCCCCCCCTTCCGTGTCGTCCTCACTTCCCTGTTTACTCCGCCGTTTCCTCTAGTTTCCTGTTTCGTCTCTCGTTTCCGTTGTTCCGCTTCTTTTGCTTCGGAGGC
>NC_051413.1:5146674-5146793 GCF_015228065.2 Penaeus monodon
ATATCCAAATATTGTATAACTTTGCTCTTAAGAGTTAAGATGATATTGATATTTATTAAACAAAAAAGTGGGAAGGACGTTAAAATCATACGAGGTTATTGCTCACAATAAGGAGTGGA
>NC_051413.1:5146949-5147031 GCF_015228065.2 Penaeus monodon
CCAACCCAATAAGCACATCTTAAGGGGGAAAAAAAAACATTAAAATCTCAGAGATATCAGCAAGTTGGATTATGAATTCAGT
>NC_051413.1:5147058-5147141 GCF_015228065.2 Penaeus monodon
TCCAGGATACACCAAACAGCTGTAGGAAGCGCACATGTCATTAGTCTAATCATGCGGTAGTGATAGTGGTAATTTTGGTAGCT
>NC_051413.1:5147470-5147701 GCF_015228065.2 Penaeus monodon
CAATGAACTCCTTTTCCTTTGTTCAAAATTCGTCTTCAGATCTCATTTCTCGATCGCTGTTTGTCCGCACCAAATGAGTGGGAACTGACATGCAAGCGGACGTCAGCAATCGTGTCAGCTGCTGCATGATGGCGCTCTTATGCATGGCTGACGCTTGGACATTATGCTTAAATAGATTTATGTGCTGTAGGAGGGTGATCATTTCTTTTGTTGGCTTGAGAGAAGGTGGAA
>NC_051413.1:5148002-5148130 GCF_015228065.2 Penaeus monodon
GTCTCGCCAGACCGCACAGCAGACTAGCAGTGCGTGAGGCTGTCGCTGGCGTCGAAACGTCTGTCCTGCGAAAGGTGGTTCTCGGGGATTGAACCGAAGAGCTGGTTCGGTTCCCGTTTGAGGATTGG
>NC_051413.1:5148169-5148242 GCF_015228065.2 Penaeus monodon
AGCTAAAATAGAAACATACGCATGCAGTGTAAGGGAAGGAACATACGCAGGCACACGCACACGCACAAGCGCG
>NC_051413.1:5148343-5148488 GCF_015228065.2 Penaeus monodon
TTTAAACCCTCAGAGACACGTAAAAGACACAGACCCCATAAAGACGTATTGTTCTCGGTCACGCTTATCACCGCAGTAGCCTAATTCGGGACCTTAGACAGCGCCCTACTCACCCCCCCCCCCCACTTGCTCCACCTATTAACCC
>NC_051413.1:5148577-5149059 GCF_015228065.2 Penaeus monodon
ACCCTCATAATCCCCACACTCTTATCACTCTCCCCACTTCCTATCATCCTTACTTCCCTTCTCCTCAACCTCACTATCCCTCGACACCCTCCACCCCCCTCCAACCCCTTCCCCAACCCCCTCCCCAACCCCCTCCCTAACCTCCTCCCCCCTCCCCAACCTCTCAAAACCGAGCCTCTGCCTTGAATGACGTGTCCGCCTTCCGTCCGTCTTCCCTGACATGGCGAAGGTGGTCGATAATACTTGTCCGTCAGTTTTTTTCGTTAATAGTTTTTTTTGTTTTGTTTTGTTTTGTAATTTTTCGTCTTTCTCGTTTCGTTTTGTCGTTCGTATTTGTGTTCGTTTTCTTTTGTCTTTTTTCGTGTTTTTTCTTGTTTTTTCCCACATACAAAGATATACATAATCAAGGAAATACAAGAGATATGCTCTATTTAACCATTTAGCTAAATCAACCAAACCATAACGAAAAGAAAAATCAACAA
>NC_051413.1:5149089-5149339 GCF_015228065.2 Penaeus monodon
AACAAGAACAGCAAAACAGTAATTAACCCCCCTCCCCCCTCTCGAGCATGAAATCATTCGCTGGAGACAGGAAACCCCTGCCCCGCTTGCCTGGCCGAAAGAGCGGTGGCTGGGGAAGGAGAGGCGAGGGGAGTAAAGGGGAGAAGCGAGAGAGGTAGAGAAAGTAAAGAGGGTGGGAAAGAGTAGAGGGTTAAGAAGCGAAAGGGATAAAGAGAGAGAGATGGAGATGGAGAAATGGAGAGAGAAAAAT
>NC_051413.1:5149418-5149562 GCF_015228065.2 Penaeus monodon
TAATCTCGATAGGTATTTTCGGAATAGCTCATTATCTCTACCGTAGTTCAGCGTAAATATTACCCTCACGTTTGAAGATCCGAAATGCCTTTGAAACTGACTGTGACACTGACACGAGCAACGCGGGGGACACGAGAACGCAGT
>NC_051413.1:5149624-5149942 GCF_015228065.2 Penaeus monodon
CGTTGTTGTTATCATTAGGGGGTTTGAGGAAGTTGGATATAGGGGGTTTCACGGGGGTTTCACAAGGGGGGGGGGAGGTGACGAAGTTTCCGCGGAGCTCCCTCGTACGAGTCGCCGCCGCCGCTGTCGCTGTCGCCGATCCCAGGTCGGACTTCCGTGTTCGTGTGTTCGTACGCGGCGCTGAGGGTTCTGCTGGAACGAACTGCTGACTCCTGTCTGTCCTGGAGGGGGGAGGGGGGAATCAGCTGCACGGAGGGGTGTGGGGGTGGAAGAAGGGATGGGGGAGGAGGATAGGAGGTGAGAATGGTGTTGGAGGTT
>NC_051413.1:5150193-5150299 GCF_015228065.2 Penaeus monodon
ATCCATCTCGCGCGGACTGGCTGTTGGGTCGAGTGGCTGGTTTGTGGAAAGCTGTTTGTTTTCTGCCTTTTATGTGCTGGTCTTCGGTTCTGTGGGACTGAGTCCG
>NC_051413.1:5150616-5150845 GCF_015228065.2 Penaeus monodon
ACAGCTTCGCCCGTTTTCATTTGACTGATTTCTCTCCCTGTAATTATTAGTCATCCAAGGCGGCGTTTGAGGGCTTTCCGTCATCATTATAAAGGATTTCTTTTTCTCCTTCTTTAATAATTCGCGGGACATTTCTTGGAACTTCGACGGCGAGTCAGGAAGAACATTCAGGGTTGTATGACACGGGCTGACGTTGGCGACATTCGAGGGGGAAAGGGTTAGTAAGTAA
>NC_051413.1:5151204-5151420 GCF_015228065.2 Penaeus monodon
GATGGTGACAGTGACCATGTCAGTAGCGGTGGTAAAGTTAGACACAGAGAGATAGATAGTGTGTGTGTTAAAAGTGTGCGTGCGTGCGTGTGGGAAAGGAAAGGTCAGCTTGGTCCCATCAGGATAACGGCGCGACTAAATGAGTTACCTATAAGAAAAAAAAAAATAGTTTATTTATTTAAGGAGACAGTGAGATTGATAAGTAGATTGCAAACG
>NC_051413.1:5151504-5152169 GCF_015228065.2 Penaeus monodon
TTCTTCTTTTCTTTTTCAGTAAAGTATTCTTTCGTTATTCTTTTTGTCGGAGAATTTCTTCTTATGTTATTCCAATTTTATAATCACACAAGGAAAGGAGGGAAGAGGTAGTGAGGGGAAAGAGAAGGAGAAGAGAGCGATTATAATGACAGGTGAAGAAAACGAAGGAACACGAAAGTGGAATAATGAAACAGAAATGAAACGAACTACTTGAAATTCCGTTCCATTTCTGTTTGCCATGTTTTATTTCTTTATTTTTACAATTATATGGCTTTCGGTTAACCATGCCATCCCGAAAGACGCCGTTTCAGACTCCAATTGCCACTGCGCGTCGTGTGCCTCTGCTGTTTCCTTCTAACGGTTGCGGGTTTGTTTCCTCTTTGAAAATGCCGCCAATCGTGCGTTAAAAGGAGAGACGAGGCGCGAACAACGCTATAAATGACCGACGTCTTAAATTCGTTGTTTGGAGTGTCTAAGAGGATTTTGATGTAGGAACGTCATCTGCGTTTGGGGAATATGCGTTGCTTATGGTTAGGAATGTAGATAATGTCTTATAATTTTATCTCTCGGTTTTGTCTGGGTGCTTTCAGGGACCGTAAATATAAACCACGAAGACGAAGAGCGTTGTGACTGCATTTACTCAGTACCAGTTTATTGTTAAAAAA
>NC_051413.1:5152306-5153052 GCF_015228065.2 Penaeus monodon
ATATAAAATATACACCTTTCTCTCTATTTTATTCATCTTCTATACATCGAAACAAGCTTCCTTTTCTGTTTGAAAGATAACAGAAAACATTGGAATCTTACACACATATCAATGACGCATTCCCACCAAAAGGGTCTACCCGTTTCCTCGTGTTTATTGCAATACCTTTACGGCACCGGAAGACCGCCTTGAAAAAAGGGGCTGGACGTGAGAGCCCCGTGCTTGGAAATTGCGTCTTAAAAAAGAGTTTGCATGTTTATGAGTTTTTATTGTTATATATATATGCAAGTATATCCTCTGTGATTGGGTTCAACATATTCCATGGCTTTTTTTTCCTGAGGTGTTTTAAGTCAGGATTTTAGAACAATTTTTGAGAAATCATTTTATATTTTTTTTTATTTAATCACCATGATCGATATTTAAATCACCCTAATTGCTTATACAGGAATATGGAAACATATTACAACTACGAAAAGAGAGAAATAAAAACAGAATTCTCGAAAAAAAAAAAAACTATATTTCTCGACATGGAGAAAAGACCACTGTAAATAGCGCCATTAGTGTCACGTGGCGGATGGTAAGCACTTATGGGCGTGAATTAATGGTCACTTGTATGGGTGATGGACCTTGTGTTCTCACGATGGTCGTAGGCATGAAATATGTATGTTTTCACTGTATTTTTGATTGATTTTTCTTTTTTCTCTCACCAACGTGTCTCTCTCTTCCTCTTTTCCCTCTTTCGTCCT
>NC_051413.1:5153176-5153282 GCF_015228065.2 Penaeus monodon
TCTTCCTTTCCACCGTGGGGTCAAACCAGATGTTGCTTGGTTGTTCGTGGTAATGTTAAATTGCTTCTTATTTATTTCTCGTTAACTTTAGCTGTTTTGCTGTTAG
>NC_051413.1:5153531-5153610 GCF_015228065.2 Penaeus monodon
TCTCATTCGTGTTTGCCATTTTTTTTCCTCGCGGGTCATTAACATCTTTTGCATATTTCCGTTCTGGAACGCTAGGGAA
>NC_051413.1:5153676-5154374 GCF_015228065.2 Penaeus monodon
TTTTTCGCTTATTTCACTGTATTTATTATGATTTTTGTGTGTATGTACACTTGTACAGAAACACGCGCGCGCCATTTTTCATATACGTTTCTCACTTAGCATTTGTACTATCCTTGTCCCCCAATCCCTTGGTTTTATTCATATTTCCATCCCCATTATTTCCTACCTGATTCCGCCTCCCACATTTTCCCAAACATTTCCCGCCTCCGCACGGCCCTCGCAGTAAAACCTCTTTAATTTTCGTGTTCACATCTCTCCTTCGGTAACCTCCTCTATTCACCACCGGTTTTATTGCAAGGTTGAACATTGCAGCGGAGACATTGATTGCCTCGTCGTCCTGCCATTGGAGTTCAACTGGGTCGTCTTTGTGGGCGTGAAGATTGCTGGTGTAGTGCAGTGTGGGCGGTTTGTGGCGCGGGGAAAAAATACCTTGTTTATATACGGAAGAAATATACGATAGGACCGGTGCGTGTTTTTATTTTTTTTCTGGTTTTCATTCTCTATTTTTCGCTGAATTTTGATCGGTATGCGTGCGCGCGCGCGCGTGTGTGTTTTTGTGTGTTTTTATTCTGTGTTTTCATCAGTTTTACTTTATTCTTATATTCATTTGTTTGCTTTTGTTCATTGCATTACTTAAATGTATAAGAAAGACATTCATGATTCCCCATATAATGATACCAACAAAACCTGGACTCTTT
>NC_051413.1:5154410-5154590 GCF_015228065.2 Penaeus monodon
AGTATAACACAAACAAAACTTTCTTTTGAGATATTACGATAGACGGCTGACAAGAGCTGATACGACAGGAAAACGTTCCACTTGACTTAGTGAAATAATGTTTGTTCGTCGTATAGAGTAGGTGGACATTAAACTCCCAAGAGATGACAGATAAAGTGATGTTAGGGCCTAGGGGTTATC
>NC_051413.1:5154760-5154838 GCF_015228065.2 Penaeus monodon
TGTATATAATGGAAGAGGGACCTACACATACGCACACACAACGCAACCAACGCCTGGGAAAAGCATCTCCCAAAATAA
>NC_051413.1:5155305-5155519 GCF_015228065.2 Penaeus monodon
ACATGGGAACTTGAACGCAGCGCGGGAACTGATCTACGTGACGCGCCGGACCCGCCTGGCTGCTTAATTGCCGGCGAGAGAGCCGCGGGAGGGAGTGTGCGAGGCGCCGATCGAGCACCGTTAGTGGGGACCTTTTGGGGGTGGGGAGGGGGGAGGGCAGGCTGCTTGTCCGTCTTTGGTTTTTCATCCTATTTTTTTCTTACGGGTTGTAGTA
>NC_051413.1:5155882-5156458 GCF_015228065.2 Penaeus monodon
AACGCGCGCGCTTGAAAGACAGACCCGTTCATCCTTGGCAGTGTTCAAAGATCTGTAGCAAATTCTATTGTAACATTTTCGCCCCGAGGCTCACGCTGCATCCGCACTGACCGTGAATGTGCAATTAATGCTTTTTTTTTCTTCATAAATGTCAATACCGTTCAGGTGAACTTTTAATAACTCTCGTCGTTACTTTGCACTTTTATTGATTGATTTACCGGTCATGATACTGATGTGAACGGTTGTTATTCTTGATGAACAGTTGTTTTCATTTTATTTAGACTTTTTTTTATATATATCTGTTTACTTTCTGTCTTTTATTTGGCTTTCTTGCTTTATTTTTTTTATGATATGGCCCAGTGAAGTTCTGAAAAGAAAGTTCCATTCAGAGTTTCACATATCCAACGTGACTAAACTGTTACTATTTTTTTTCTCTCTCTCCTCATGTAACATCCAGGTGTAAATCCTAAAGCTAGTATTATCTCAGATTCCTGTCACGTTTTATTTTCTTTTTTGTGTTTAACAACTTTCTGCCCGAATAGTTCGACCTCTTTCGCCCACGCCTGCTTTGCCTCC
>NC_051413.1:5156593-5156782 GCF_015228065.2 Penaeus monodon
CATCAAGTCACGCCATTAGCCTCATCTATCTCTCTAAAGCAATCCAATGTTCACGACTTTTTTCCCCATCAGTCACCCCCTTTACTCTCCCATCTTCTTCGTTTTACGCCTTTTCATGCAATTTAACTTCGGTTGAGTATAAGGGCTGTGTTGATATTGTTGGATCTATGTTATTTTTTCCTTCACTTT
>NC_051413.1:5156920-5157389 GCF_015228065.2 Penaeus monodon
TAAAGAGTCATTAAAGAAGAAGAGAAAAAAATAGATAAACAGATAGGTAAACGTAGATAAGCGTACGTGCCACCCATGACTAACCTCTATAGCGTTTCTTCATAATCGCAAACCGAAGTAAATAAAAACGCAAAAGAAAAAAAAAAAGAAAAACAAAGAACAGAGAAGGAAAAAGAAAAAGAACAAGAAAAAAAACCTAAGAGAATAAAAGAAAGAAAGAGAGAAAAAAATATCAGCTATCGCCAGAGCGTGCAAGGCAAGAGCCCGGCTTATAGTCACGCTCCCTCGGTCCTAGTGTGTGTGTCCCGTGAAACGCAGGCAGCCGCGACGTTAACTATAAAACGAACTTAACCGAGTGTGAAGCAATTTCTTTAATTGGCTGGTTAAGTCGTTAAGGCCAATTAATCAATCGTCTGTTAATTTTATGGGGGATGGGACGTGAGGACGATTTTTATATTGATTTTTTAGG
>NC_051413.1:5157595-5157899 GCF_015228065.2 Penaeus monodon
TTTCACAAATGTTGCATATTTTTTTTAGTCGGCGTTATTTTTGAGACAATATTTCGTCATAAAGAAATATATATGGTTTTACATATTTTTGGAAGCGTGTCTAAGGTGCTTCGTTATAGTAAGGAAAAACACACATGAAGAGAATAACTGTGAAGAGAGAGAGAAAAAAAAACATGCAAAACAACAAAACTCAGTCCATAATTATACTCGCAATAATACCCGTAATTATACGCACAATACACATGCAACCCCCCACCACCCCCCTCGCGTATACGCCCAGCACACGTTCACCCACTCCATGACC
>NC_051413.1:5158384-5158667 GCF_015228065.2 Penaeus monodon
CCAACTGCACCCCTTTCTACCCTCCGTGACGTCACCCGCAAAGCCCGGGCTGCGAAGTCCCTCATTAGTTCCACGCGAATAGAGTCATTAACCCGGAAAATTATCCTGCGGGAGTATTTGTGACGCCCAGGGTTCATTTATCACTAATTGTGGCACAGTGTGGGGGGTGAGGGGGGGGTCAACGGCCGGCACACTGGAGCGACGAAGGAAGCGGCAGGAAGGAAATTACGCTCTTACGCAACCTGGTTATAGGGATTTATTATTTTTTTCGGTTCATATGTCG
>NC_051413.1:5158731-5158918 GCF_015228065.2 Penaeus monodon
GGGGGGTGGGTATTTTGGTGAATTAATAATAAGGTGCGGGTGAGAAAATGACCTTTCGACGAGTTACGCAAACGCGATAGTGAGCACGACCCGGAAATACGATAAAATGTATCACGGTCGTCAGTGCCGGATTGTGACTCTCGACTTCGCGTGTTCGGAAGGAAATTTGAAGAATTAAAAAAAGTCG
>NC_051413.1:5158970-5159186 GCF_015228065.2 Penaeus monodon
GAGGTTTATGACTACTTAACAATGTTGATATAATATAAAAGTGGTTGCTGTATCTTATGTAAACAAAAATATTTTAGACGAATTTTTTTTTATATTTAGGAGATGGAATAGAACAGAAAATAATGATATTTAACTTTACCCTCAAGGTAAACAAGCTAACAGTTTTCGTCACGATTTCTGCCGCCATTATGCAAAGTAAAGGAGGCACTACATAAA
>NC_051413.1:5159205-5159356 GCF_015228065.2 Penaeus monodon
ATTTGAGGGGATAATGCTTGGTATTTGTTCTTGCGTGTCTTTTTGTGTGATTGATTTGTATATACGCATTTGTTCAATGTCTCAGATATGTGGTTATACAAGCACGCACACACGCACATGTGCTACATAGGTATAGATAAATGGATATGCG
>NC_051413.1:5159453-5159529 GCF_015228065.2 Penaeus monodon
TATATTTGTTTACTACTGCTACTGACATGGTCACTGTCATCATCACATAGACTTATTTATGTACCGTGTATATGCG
>NC_051413.1:5160251-5160622 GCF_015228065.2 Penaeus monodon
TTTCCGTAATTACCAATCCTCTTTAAGCTCAAACCATGCGATGTATGGAACATCATTAATAAACCGCTAACAATCAACCACCTGGTTTTATCCATAACCACAAGATCCAGGTGAAAATTAAGCCTTCATTCTTATCCATTTGACAGAAAAAAATATATAAAAAATGTATACATATATAAAGTAATCCCCTAACCTCCTACTGTGCTGCCATCTGCCGCCTACTCCGTGAACCACATCCGCTCGCCTTTTCCACCTGGGCGATAAAACCGGCTCGCGTTCTGGCATCGACGGGGAGGTTTGCCTGCGTCGGGAGGGATACCTGCGTCGGTTTTGTTATTTAGGGAAGAAGTGGGGAATGAAAGGGAGGAGAA
>NC_051413.1:5160762-5160999 GCF_015228065.2 Penaeus monodon
CCGTTCGGTAAGTAGGAAATATCAAGCGCATTAGATCATTCTACCCGTCCTTTTTATTTTTCTCTTTCCCCTTATCGTTATTTCTTGCCAGTTCCTCTCTTTAGTTTTTCTTCACTCTTTCTTGAATGATTGTTACCGTACTAAGGGGGATTAGATGATCTTATTTGACTAATCGACTTTTTTGCTCTAATTTTGTTGCTTAAGTGATGTGGTTATTATTATTTAACAAAGAGTTTC
>NC_051413.1:5161267-5161435 GCF_015228065.2 Penaeus monodon
TATGATTAATAATTTAGTTTAATTCCATTTGCTGCAACGGTTGTTCTTCGTGACAGGCTGCCTATTTACTTCGCTTCTAAATTACCCTTTGTGTGCGAGGAATGGCCAACGCGGGATTCGATCGCAGGTCAGCAAGATTGGTGGACGAGAACGCTACCAATGCACCAC
>NC_051413.1:5161876-5162811 GCF_015228065.2 Penaeus monodon
TGCGGTCCTCATCCTGTTGCCTGTTGACCGCATAAACGAGGCGACCGTTAGAATGTCCTTTATTTCCCTACCTTATTCGGGCCGCGGTTGGTGGCGCTGAGCTTCGACTGTTTTAGCGAATGACGGCGGAGGATAAACCAGGTTTGTTTTGCGCCTCCCGTCTCCCTCTCCGTTCTGTACCTGTTTTTTTTTCCTTCCCTTCCCCTCTCCTTCTCCCTCTAGCTATCTGTTTTCGCCTCCTCTTTCCCTCTCCTTGCCTGTTTTAGCCTATTCCCCCCTCTTCCTCCCTCTACCTCACCTCTCTCTCTGCCCCTCCCCTCCCCCCCTCTTCCCCTATCTACCAGTTTTTCCTCCCCCTCCCTCCTCTCCCCTTCTTCTGTATACCTGTTTTTACCTATTCTCTTCCCCCCCTCTCCATTTCCTTCTCCTGACTGTTTTTCCATCGCCCTAAAATTATGATCTGGAGCATCTTGAGCATCATGACATCATCTTTGCCATCTCTCGTCTCTAACATACACAAAAAATATGCCATCGTCATTCTTGACATTCTCTCATGCCAAAAAAAGAAAAAAAAAATGCGGGTTGATGACTCTTGAGGCGTGACAGAAAACGGGATTCACTTATAGGTGGGAAGCGGGGAAGGATGTGGAGGGGGGACTTGCGTATTATAGTAATTTCGTTATGTTCGGGGTGTGTTTTGGTGTGTTTGTAGTTTCTGGAGAGGTAGGAGCGGGAGAAGAGGAAGAGAAGTGGAATGCAGTTTGAGCTTGTAAGAACCACATCCCCAACAACACTTTTTTTTCTCTCTCCCATGCCGGGTTCAGCTGGGTTGGTCACGATCCTGTAGCGAGTTGTTGAGTTCATCTCCCTCTGATTTTTGCTTTTAATCGCCACTTATTTTTGTTTTCTTGTTCGGCGTGTCTTTGATTTTAGTT
>NC_051413.1:5162873-5163040 GCF_015228065.2 Penaeus monodon
AGCTCATATTTTTATTTGCTTCTTATACTTTTACTATCCTCTTGTCTACATTTCCCTCCCTTTTCGCTCTCCCTCCATATCAGCTTACCTTTTCTTATTCTTCTTTATATCATCTTCCATTATCTATTCTCATTCTCACGAGATTTTCAGCGCTTCTCTCCCTCTAC
>NC_051413.1:5163142-5163264 GCF_015228065.2 Penaeus monodon
CATAGCAGAATGCATACCCCGGGGGCATTTCTGAAACACCAGCTGAGAGCACAGTGAAAAAAAAAAAACATGTCTTGGACGTGTGATGAAACAGATCTGTCGCTTCGGGTCATCGCCTTTGT
>NC_051413.1:5163545-5163717 GCF_015228065.2 Penaeus monodon
GAAGTAAGAAATGACATTTCACTCAATTGCGTCAAGATAAAAATCACATCCAACATAGGTACCATGATTTCCTCTTCATGGACGCTAATCAAAAGATGTTTACAACTGCTTTCTAATCGGCCAAATTGATTATAGAATTAATTGCATAAACGGCAAGTACCAAGTAACAGGT
>NC_051413.1:5164235-5164315 GCF_015228065.2 Penaeus monodon
ATAGACGCCCGACCTTGCGACCTTTTACAGAATGTCCGGGTTCTCTGCCGCGGCCTGTGACCAGCGAGATGAGGTCGCCG
>NC_051413.1:5166375-5167367 GCF_015228065.2 Penaeus monodon
GACGACGCTCAATGATATACGTGTAGTCCGGCCCCGCCGTCAAGTGTCACCCGACCGCAAGCCGCCCATCACCGTGGGCTTTTAAACCAAGTCGGATCAGAAGTACGACTTGGTCAGTATAGAATAACGTTTTTCCCCCCGATTGGCTAACAGTAACAAGCAGATTGGTCGTTGGAGGTTGAGACGTGGTTGTTGTGTTCTATATGTTTTCTTTTCCTTTATTTTCGTCTTTGTATGTTTGGTTACGTATTTTTATGTTTTATATTATTGCTTTTGCCACTTTTTCTATTCGATTTTTTCTGCCATTTTATATGGTTATTTATGTCACGTTTTCTCTTTTGCTATGTTTTTCATCATCACTCCTCTACTCCCATTCCATCAGTTTGCCTCCTTTCTCATTTCACATTTTCTCTCTTTCTTCATTTCTCTCCTCCCCCTTCTCTCCTTCCGTCATATAGCTTACTAGGGCAAAGAAATAACATTTTTACAAAGAGAACCAGTTTCACATCTTTTTCTTCTGCCCTTTTAACGTAACACAATAACACTTAACTACAGCGGTACCAGCCTTCTGTCTCCCTTCGTCACGCTAAAATTACGGTGGAAATAACTCTCATGCTTATGGAATCGCCTCTGTGAGATTAGCTTCACCGGGTTTTCAAGCTGACCATTGTTTTCTTAAGGTGGTTCTCGGTGTCTTGTGGTACCAAGGGGGCGGGGCTGTAAATGGTCATGGAATAAGGGGGTCTCGCTTTTACGGAGGTTAAGCGGTTCGTTGAATAATGGAAGGTAATAAGGGACGAAGAAGATGAAAAACGACGTGGGCTGAGTTGCGCCTTGCAAGGGATGGCTGTAGGAGTGGATCGAGTGGATTAGGTGGATTGAATGAAGAGGGGAATGGAGAATTGGATGAAAGGTGGAAATAAATGAAGGGAAGTTCAATGCAATACAAAGGAAAGAAATGGAACGGAATTGTGTGTAAGGCATTCCGCCTT
>NC_051413.1:5167502-5167628 GCF_015228065.2 Penaeus monodon
TGAGGTTGCAGATGACAAACGACGGGCGCGCGCTTATCAGTCCAGTGAACCGTCGCGTTCCTTGACCGAATTCTTATGTCTGATACATTTTTTTTCCCCTAAATTTTCTGCTTGCACTTACTGTCA
>NC_051413.1:5168115-5168284 GCF_015228065.2 Penaeus monodon
TCCAACGTTCTGACCCCCTCCCCCTTCCCCCCCAGACTCCGAGGGCTCGTGTCTGCTGGACGTCCTGGCCAACCGGCACGGGAAGTGGGGTGGGCGCCTCAGGGGGGACTTCATCCTCAACGGACACCACGTCAAGCCGTCCAAGGTAGGGCAGGAATGGGACTCAGAT
>NC_051413.1:5168670-5168783 GCF_015228065.2 Penaeus monodon
CAGATCGTCCAAGGGTTAGGATGAAATATGTATTTTTGTCACTTGTTTTTTTTTTAGGATGATATGAGTTTATTCTATGACTCTGTGTCTTCTGTCCACAGGTAAATCTTTCG
>NC_051413.1:5169153-5169379 GCF_015228065.2 Penaeus monodon
ATTTCACTGTCAAATACCTTATTTTATTTTGACAAATTCCCTCTCTCTGACGCCGCCCCCCCCGACAGGTTGCGGACAGGTCGGCCTACGTGCAGCAGGACGTGAACTTCTGCCCAGACATGAGCGTCAGACAAACGCTGCTCCTCCACTCCTTCTTCAGGTCATCCGGTGACGTCACCAGGGTCAGGGAGGTCAAAGCCAGGGTGAGTTAACGATGGATAGATTG
>NC_051413.1:5169471-5169623 GCF_015228065.2 Penaeus monodon
TTTTTTTTTTACACCAAACTTCATAGGGAAATAGTGATTTTTAGTCTGTCAGATATGACAGAGCAAAAAATGTGTGTGTGTTACAGCCAGGGAACGAGATTTATTGACTGTTATAGACGAGAATCAGGGAAGTTCAATCCGTAGATTCGTGG
>NC_051413.1:5170316-5170674 GCF_015228065.2 Penaeus monodon
ACACGGAAAGATGCAGACCAGGAAGCAGGGGATGATGTAGTGAAGAGGACACATGAGGATGCATGAATAATGAGAAACTAGCAAAGGAGGACACATACGGGATGATGGGCGCACGAACGAGGATACGTGGGTGATGATGAGGAGACGTGATGTCTCGCCTTTGGAGTTGGGAATACATGAGCCATGATACATAGGTGATGAGTCCTCGGAGAGATGACACAAGGGTGATGTGTCCTGTTAGTGATGACACGTGGGTGCTGAGTTCTCGTAGGCAACGGAGTGGTGAACACGCGCGTGGTGACCAATAAAATCCCGCAGGACGTAGACGTAAGCGAGTGATGAGCGGTGATGAATGGTC
>NC_051413.1:5170704-5170790 GCF_015228065.2 Penaeus monodon
TCAAGCCGCAGGAAATCCCGTTGGCGGCGGCGTCCCCGGGGCGCCTCGGCTCCGGTTTCCGCAGCGGCCGTCGGGAAGGCTGCCGT
>NC_051413.1:5171330-5171413 GCF_015228065.2 Penaeus monodon
CTTCTAGTACTCAGTGACCTGGTCAAAGTCTTGGAATGTCAGAAATGTATAGAGCTGAGACGGAGGAAGTGCAGTGTCTATCG
>NC_051413.1:5171748-5172133 GCF_015228065.2 Penaeus monodon
TGCATATTTTGCATAAGCGATTTCTTTGGTAACGCGGTTTCGTTAATTACCGTTTATTATTCTTGACTATTGCATTGTTACGTTGAACTTTGTCATAGTTATTCAGTTTATGCTGGGATTTGTTGATTTTAAGCGTTTGTTGTCTATGTATTTATTAATTTTGCTTCATTCATATTTAGACAGTTTCCTCTTTTGGTTTTCTTTTTCCGAATCAGATTCGTTATGCACAAAGTCACCATACATAATAGAAGATTTATACAAGTAAAATAAAATAAGCAATTGCCGAGAAACAGACAGACATAGTCAGACAAACATTTGTATATGGCCTATTTACAAACAGAAATCAAACAGAAGCATAAATCATAAAATGCAAAACATCCGCACA
>NC_051413.1:5172243-5172700 GCF_015228065.2 Penaeus monodon
CAACCCCCAACTCCAACCCCATCTATCCCCCTCCAACCCCGCTACTCCCCCTCCAACCCTATCAGCTCACCCTCCAACTCCCAACTCACCCTCAAACCCCATCTACTCACCCTCCAACCCTATCTGCTCACCCATCAAACCCCAACTCACCCTCAAACCCCTAACTCACCCTCCAACTTTCCCGTTTCCAACCCCCTCAACTCACCCTCCAACCTCCCCCTCCAGATCAACGGGCTCATCAACGACCTTGGCCTCGAGCAAGTCCGCCACACGCGCGTCAAGGACCTGACCCTGAGTGAACGGCGGAGGTTGAACGTGGCGTGTCACCTGCTCCTCGAGACGGATGTGGTGCTCCTCGACCAGCCCACGCGAGGGATGGACATCTTCGACACCTTCTTCCTGGTCGAGTACTTGAGGCAGTGGGCGTGTCGAGGAAGGATTGTGGTGAGTGGGTCAA
>NC_051413.1:5172758-5173178 GCF_015228065.2 Penaeus monodon
GTACATATTCTCTTGTTTCAGTTGATTTCTTAAAAAGTATACTGTGTTTTTTTTCTTCTTTAATCTACCTACCTACCTTCCTCAAATTCTCCCTCTTCCTATCCCCCCCTTCACTTCCCCTTCTCCCACCCCTCTCCCCTTTCCCCTTTCCTTTCCCCCTCTCCCCTTTCCTTCTCCACTCTTTTCTCTCTTCCCCTTTCAAAAAAAAAAAAAAAACATACTCCTGCCTAAGACCCTCTTCCCTTGTACAGATCCTGACCATCCAGCCTCCAACGTATGAGATATTCACCATGATCTCCCGAGTGGCGCTCATCTCAACAGGCCGACTCATGTACTTCGGCCGTCGGAGAGAGATGCTGCCTTATTTTGCCTTCATTGAGTACCCATGCCCAGCCTATAAGAACCCGTCTGATTACTACC
>NC_051413.1:5174246-5176937 GCF_015228065.2 Penaeus monodon
TAGCACTTCATCTCACCTCATTTTCCACAGTTGACCTTGTGACCCTGGATGACCTTAGTGCAGAGGCCATGCTAGAATCCTCCCAGAGGGTCGAGATGCTGGCCGAGACCTTCAGGAGACGTCAGGAGGCCCTCAGCGACCCTGGCCCCCCTGGCCCTCTTCCACCCAAAGTCCGCAAGGAGAACATCTGCATGCAGCTTCTTGGGTTGTGGATGTAAGTGACCTTTGAGGTTTGTTTGTTGTAGAACGGGAGAGTGCGTTCTTTTGCAAAACTTGATTTTGATGATTTTGAAATTGTTGTTTACATCTTTAAAAAGGTAGAGTTGTTTGTTGTTTTTCACTGGCAGAAAGGATGTGAATTAAGGTAAATTTGGATTGGATTTATATGGTATTGCATTTGTTGGGTGTGTTTTATGAAGGATGAGATTTGGTTTATTGATTAGGTTTCATGTACGAATGCTTCAGGTTGAAGGGGATACTAAGGTTTTCAGTTTTTTCACATGAATTTATTTTGTTATATATGTAATATGAAGTTATTATGTTTATCTAATTTCAAAAGTTTTGTTCCTGCGGTACATGAAGTTATTTTATTTTTATTTTTCAGAAAATAATTTAAGTAGCTAACCCAAAATTTAGAATTAGCTGATTTCAAAGCAATGTAAAAGGTAAACCGCTAGAAATGCTGATGTAATATAAAATTAATTCTTAGAAATACTTCCACCAATTATCTTCAGCCTTAAGAAACCAGTAGTAAATAACATGTATTCATGATCCATTAAATGATTAATCCCATTAAATCTGACATGCACATGTTGCTTTGGTTGTATGTTCTGTTCCCATTCCGAGAAAATTGTGCAGAAAAATAACAGTTCCCTTCCCTCTTACAGCCGTGCCATGATCTACCAGTTCCCATACAATATGATGCACTGGCTGGGCATGACAATGGTAGCGGGCATCATGTCTCTCCTCGTGGGTGCTGTTTTCTGGGATGTGCGAAGCGCCCCGACGCAGCACCAGGAGAGCGTCAACAACAGGGCTGGATTCCACTATTCCATGGCTGGTATTGCTCTGTGGCCTGTGCTCCTCATGGCCATTTCGGAAGTTTGGAGAGACAAGCCAGCAGTAGCGAGGGACATTGGAGATGGGCTGTACTCTAGGGGGATATATATCGTAACTAAAGTGAGTTGAAATTTATTTTTCCACTGCATGTGTTGTTGATTTATCCACTTAACAGAACCTACAGTTTTTTTTTCTCATGGTATGAATATGAATGTAAGGATTATATCATGTTGTTCAGTGAAAAGTTGTGGAACCTCTCTTGTAACTATAGTGTGGTAAAAGAGATACTCTTATTCCTGGAATCATATTACTTCATATTTCCTGTAAATACATTTTGAATATGAGATAACATTGCTTTTCATTTAAGAATGACAGTTCATATTGCTAATTTCTTTCAGTGATATTGTACTACATTTAGATAATTGAGAAATGTCTGTGGTTACAAGTCTGTATTGAAAGACTTAGTGTTTCTATCACTTACCCATTTACACCATATAATGTAACTGGTCATCTCCTTTCTTTCAGATATGCTACAGCTTCTTAGCAGCTGGAGGTGTATTTTTGGCATACATTCTCCCAGCTTACACTCTTGCTGGATTCCCCTCAGCTGAGAAGTTCTACATCTACATTGGGTACATGCTCCTGTACCTCTTTGCTGCTCGATCTATAGCCATTGCCTCTGCCTGCCTGTTCAACACACGTCACATGGCTGCTATGTCCACAGGCATTGTGCTTACAGTGGCCACAATAGGCTCTGGCTTCACTGTACATCCATTGGTAAGTAGATGATTTTTTTTTATCATACTGGAATAATTGCTATGTAGTGTTTTTATGCCTTTTTTTAAAGCTGGATCTGATTTTATGTTTTCTCTTTTGGGTATTTTGTCTAATGTTTTAGAATAGGAGATTTAAAACATCTAAAGTTCTGTTTCAATATCACTTTTCAGAAGATAGCAATAGAGGTGATTCTGAATATTGTTCACAGAAAAGAGCAATATGAAAATAAAATTATGATAAGAACACCAAATAGAATAGTTTGATTATGGATCTTGTAAGATGATCAAACCAAAAATAATATTAATTTGAATCAAAAGAACAGAATTCATAACTGTTAGCAAATGAACAGCTTAATGAAGTTCTTCTTTCTAATCACAGGATATGTCAGTCTGGACTTGGCCGACATTATGGTGGTCTCCCGTCAGGTGGATACTGCACGAAGTAAATCGCTATGAATTTAACAGCAAGAGCGAGTTCCTGTGTGACCGTAATCCTGTTCTCCAGGATTCTCTCTCCGTAATCCAGAGAAAGGTAAGTGTTTGTGTATTGGATTTGTTTGAGACTCTACTGGTCATTAATTTTGATTTTACATTGTATAGACATTTTACAGTTTCAGATAATATTTAGATGATGCAGACTTTTCAGACAGATTGTTCTTTAGTATGTCCAGTGGGTTGTAAAGATTATTTGATTCAACTCAATATTGGACTCTCATCAAATTGAAATAAAACCTTCTACAGAAACCAAAGATATGCAATAAAAGAATAAACATAGCCCACCTTAATTAAATTTAATTCATTTTATCCTCAATCTTATAGCCAATTAGATACCCCTCGGATTCCCCTCTCAATTGTT
>NC_051413.1:5176961-5177479 GCF_015228065.2 Penaeus monodon
AGGCTCCTTGTGGTGTTGTCACTGGTGCTCAAGCCCTAAGGTACATGGGTCTTCCCGAAGCCTCACTCCCTGATGTCTATTACCCTGCTGTCTTCATAGTTGTGGCATACCTAGTGGGTCAGGTGGTCACCATCATCGCTTTCATCTTGTGCAAGAAACCCAATCGAACGAAGAAGTATAGGACTGAGTAGATTTTATGTATTAGTTTTAGGTTGTCTTTTTTTCTCTTAGCTTTAGCTAGTTAATATAAGAAAAGAAATGTGATTTTTTTGTATTACTTTTGTATGTTTTATTGACTTTTTCTGAAGAATGGTTTCATTCATGGAAAATGCTCATATATATTATGCATATACTTACATTGTGATCTGATGACAAAATGATTTTGAAATGCATTTATATTTTAATGTTTAATGAGAATTTAGTGTAGATTTTACAGTTCTGAATACATCTTTTGTATGGAAATGTCACATTAGCAGTATTGTTGTTATATGTAACTTATTATGGAATTAACTGAAAAT
>NC_051413.1:5177596-5179093 GCF_015228065.2 Penaeus monodon
TGCATGAGTGAGCGAGACAGCACTTCTCAGGTGTCGTAATGTTAGTAAGCATCACAGGTTTTAATTAATTTAATTACGAATACATTGCCATTTGACTTTGTCTTTAGAATGTATTACTGTGCAGTCAGCAGTGTCTGTTATTGTTTTGAATGTTTGAAATATATTGCATATTTGTATTACATTGTTCATAGGCTAAGATAGAAAACCAATGAAGCAAATTTGATGAGTCTTGTTAAGAAGAGGCACAAGAACCAACAACCATACTCAGTGTTTTTGCTGAGCATGTGCTGTTTTGTGTTAATACTGTGCCTAACATATCATCTAAGTATTGCTGTTGTATATATCATAAATTTACCACACTCTTGATTAATCTTCACTTATGACAACGAAATTCATTTAAGGGCAGTGTGCCATGTAACCCATATATACAGAAGAGAAAGATAAAGAAAATGCAGTTCATCATTTATCTTTGTTAGAATTTAAAATCATAGACATATTGTTTTTTTTATCATAAGCAGTTGTTACTATTTCTGCCATTCTTGTTGTGATTTTACAAATGTATGAATATCAGAATGAAGGGAATGTGATGAATAACAATTTTGTTTTTTAAAGATTATTTTAGTCTTCATTACTATTTTCTTTAGTGTTTTCATTCTAAAAAAAATGTTATAAAACTATCAGGGCAT
Source organism: Penaeus monodon (assembly GCF_015228065.2). NCBI lineage: Eukaryota > Metazoa > Arthropoda > Malacostraca > Decapoda > Penaeidae > Penaeus > Penaeus monodon. The sequence continues at coordinate 5,178,283 of NC_051413.1, forward strand.
TTATTTAACAAGGTTTTTTTTATTTTCAGATTTTTTTTTTATACCTTATGTAAATGTGTGTCAATTTTGGCTAACAGTCCCATTGTAAACTTCTTGTCTTAATATTTATTGCTAATGATATTTGTATTTTATACTAATATTTCAGTATTATTAATTGAGCTATGTATAACTGACATGTAGTGAATATTATAAAACATTATCATTTACCTAGTCCAATGCAATAACTGAAAATGGAACTAGAGATAACTGAAAGATTAACATATATCATACAAAAGAAATTGATATTGCATGTATTGGCAAAAAGTGAATCTTGGAAAGTCACTTTTTAACTGTGCAATTTTGTAGAAAAAGAGATGAATTCTTTGATATATATAATGTACAATTATGTTATTTTAGATGTTTTAGAGACCCTAAGATGATTTCAGGGATTTGGGGGAACATCAGATGCATATTAGTTGTATTTGCTGCTATATTTATGAATAAGCATATTTCTCTTGAGTTGAAATGCCCTGAGATATGGAAAGTGTAAAATGTTAGTCTGTAAGGAGAAAATGGACCACATAATATGCTCACTACACTGATGTGTGTATCTTGTATTTTGTGTATAACATTTCATTACTATTTATTTTTTCTCAAGTACATACTTTTCATTATCATGAAGGTGCTGTTTGTATCTAACTTTTGCATGATTACACTAGATATCTATTATTGCAAAGACAGTTTATACTTTAAGCATCGAAGTGAAAAAGCAAGAAAAATGTTTTAGTATTGTTTTAATTTCTGAATGAATAATTTTGTTACAATTTTTGCT
>NC_051413.1:5179190-5179320 GCF_015228065.2 Penaeus monodon
TAATTTGTAAAATATTGCTTAGCTTTTTTAAAGATTGTATTTATAAGGATGTAAATAAACAATGATTTTTGAATGTGATTTTTTTATGTTCCTCTTTAGGAAAGTCTGTTAAATTGTGGTGCTTTGGTCA
>NC_051413.1:5179674-5179804 GCF_015228065.2 Penaeus monodon
TAATTTGTAAAATATTGCTTAGCTTTTTTAAAGATTGTATTTATAAGGATGTAAATAAACAATGATTTTTGAATGTGATTTTTTTATGTTCCTCTTTAGGAAAGTCTGTTAAATTGTGGTGCTTTGGTCA
>NC_051413.1:5180029-5180420 GCF_015228065.2 Penaeus monodon
TTTAGATGTTTTAAAACCCTAAAATGATTTCGGGGTTTGGGGGAAATCAATGCATTTATTGTATTTTTGGGATATTTTTGAATAAGCTTTTCTCTTTAGTTGAAATGCCCTGAGATATGGAAAAGGGAAAATGTTAGTCTGTGGGGAAAATGGCCCCATAATAGCCATACACTGAGTGTGTATCTTGTATTTTTTTTATAAAAATTTAAACATTTTTTTTTTCCAAGTACTACTTTTTATTTTCATAAGGGGCTGTTTGTATTAACTTTGAAAAATTACACTGATACTATTATTGCAAAGACAGTTTTTACTTTTAAACATCGAAGTGAAAAAGCAAGAAAAAAGTTTTTTGTATTTTTTTTAATTCAATGTAATTTGTTTCAATTTTTGC
>NC_051413.1:5180520-5180640 GCF_015228065.2 Penaeus monodon
TTGCTTTGCTTTTTTTTAAAAATTTTATTTATAAAGGGTGTAAAAAAACAATGATTTTGAATGTGATTTTTTTATGTTCCTCTTTAGGGAAAATCTGTTAAATTGTGGTGCTTTGGGGCA
>NC_051413.1:5181262-5181372 GCF_015228065.2 Penaeus monodon
TGCTTAGCTTTTTTTAAAGTTGTATTTATAAGGATGTAAATAAAATTTTTTTGAATGTGATTTTTTTGTTCCTCTTTAGGGAAATCTGTTAAATTTGGTGTTTGGTCAAT
>NC_051413.1:5198163-5198499 GCF_015228065.2 Penaeus monodon
TGTATGACAGCTCCTTTTACTGTTTGTCACTCGGAAGCCGTGAATGAACGTCTAAAATCAAAAGTGATAATTGCCCGGTTCAAAGTGTCAAGTCCATTGATATGCCATCAGCCGCAGAACGTGTTCATAAGGAGGTTACGTCCTGCCTGGAGCTGGCTTGGCATTTAGTACTTAATACTTACACCCTCGCTGATAACTACGGCGTCAAGAAGGCTCTAGTGGTGAAATGTGATATGACTTAGTTCTTTTTGATGATAATAGTTTTTATAAATATAATTGCCGAACAAAAAGTCTCTGTACGTCTCTCTCTCGCGTCTCCCCCAGTATAGCAGGACA
>NC_051413.1:5198802-5198946 GCF_015228065.2 Penaeus monodon
GTCATAAAAAAATGTACCTAAAAGTACCTTATAGCCTGTTACACACTAGTCTCGCTCTGTTTATCTCTCATCCCCTCTGTCTGGTTTCTGTCTTTCCTCCACTGTGTGTGTGTGTGATCTAATGCAAAATGTATGAAGGAGAAG
>NC_051413.1:5199126-5199272 GCF_015228065.2 Penaeus monodon
TCAGACAGGTTGTAATTTTTTTTCAGACATTAGCGGATGCAGATGATGCATATCTTTTAGCCATCAAAAAGGTTTAAAAAATGATATTGGAAAATTTTCAGATACCAAAAAGACGAATAGAAACATGAGTGTCTCAATACACGCCG
>NC_051413.1:5200429-5200788 GCF_015228065.2 Penaeus monodon
GCTGCATCACTATAGAGTTTGGTTCATATCGCGCGGTTCACGTGGCATCGGGATGCGGAACGGAGGAGAGGAGACATCTTACTGGCTTTTTAACGTCTAAACTTAATCAAACTGATGAAAACATTTAATTTTTGAATGTGGATTTGTTGCATAATTTACGGCAAATGAAATATACAAAATGATCTGACTGCGAAACGACTGCGTCTTTTAAATCTCTTACCGCGAGTGTGGCATTTCTCATTTCTAACAGCGCGGCATAAATAGGTTGCTGCGTCTGCTATTATCTGAACGTTTTTCTCGGGAAGCACGCGAGTATAACACTATGCAGTGCAAGTAAGTACAGGCATACATGTACGACT
>NC_051413.1:5200848-5200943 GCF_015228065.2 Penaeus monodon
CTATTAATTTAAATGCACCGCACATTGTAATTTGTCTCGTACATCTGTTAATTAATGTATTTGAATGGAGTGTATGCATGGTTATCTATACAGTT
>NC_051413.1:5201119-5201339 GCF_015228065.2 Penaeus monodon
ACCCATACACAAAAATAACAACAAACATATGCAAAGGCAATATAATTCTGACACGAATTGTAAAGAGTAGTGTCTGCAGATGTGTTGTGAAATATATTATAGCTCATTCCATTGATTTCCACAAGAACGAACAATGATTTTTTGCTTTTTTCTTGTGGAGTTTAAGAACTACCTGATTTTATGCGCGAACCTAGCAAGCAAATTTAGCAGCTGCGTTGCT
>NC_051413.1:5201891-5202749 GCF_015228065.2 Penaeus monodon
ATCTGACGACATATAAGACGCACTTATATCACCCCAAAGTCTCCTTTCCGAAAGTGTGGCCAATAATAAGGACGCGTCTGACATGCGCGTGTGTTACGCAGCAGATGGGGTTATTCCCTTATGGATGGAGAGAATATCAAAACTAAACAATATATTAAAACAATTTTATTCTTCTTCAGCATAAAGTTTCTTTAACGCCCTCAGATAAACGAAGTGCCTCTGCTCAATATTTACAGCAATAGTTTCAAGGGAGACTTAATTTCGTTACCGATAGATTTTTATAGATAACTACATAATGTAATATCAATCTAAGCATTACAATATTACATTACCAAAATTCAACATTCGTAGGTATATAAACAAAATTCTACGTATCTTCGAAAGACAAAATCATACCAACAACCATTATCCAAAAAAAATATAAAATAATAAACATAAACTCTCTACAAGGTACATAAAACTCATAACCGAAAACAAATCCAAAAGAAAAAAATATATATAATGGAAACGGGGTGAACAAATGTTGGAATTGGCTCTGTGGATTAAAAAAAACACCCTTATGCTCAAAAACAAGCTGTCGGGTATTTTAGCTATTAATAACATAAAGCATTGTAGCTCAAGGCATAAACGAGGACCCACTCTGAGGACACTTCAAAGAAACAGAGAGAGAACATGCTACTGCCTCTGTTATAGTATATAAGAGATATTTATTCTTCGCTTCGCGGCGCGGTTGGGAGGCGGTCGCTGTACATTTGCCAAAGATATACAACAGACAAAGGAAGAGAAAATCGAGATTATCTCACGTGAGCAAGACAGAAACGATGTGTATTATTTCCCACATTCGAAAGCATCAGGTCC
>NC_051413.1:5203038-5203196 GCF_015228065.2 Penaeus monodon
TCTTCAGAGATGAGAATTTAATCTTATTTCGAGCTCTACGTATTACACAGGTGACATTCAGGGAAAGGACAGCAAGGCAGTACTGGGGACCTACATGCACAGAACTCTGAAAGCATCTTTGACGTGACAAGGCGGGCAGGGAACGAAGGAGGCCGAGT
>NC_051413.1:5203382-5203704 GCF_015228065.2 Penaeus monodon
TGGGGAATATATAGTACCTTGATATCTTCAGGAGATGGTGAAGAGAAAAAAAATACAACAAAAACCACCCCAAAAAATGGGAAAAAAATACATCTGAGAGATAATAGGCATAATAAATTAATGAATCTTGTAGATCCACTGGTTTACAAATCGTACCTCTATAATCAACTAATACTGAACACAAAGATGAAACAAAATGTAAAGAATCATGTAAAGGGAACACTTCAGCGCCAGTAATCGGGAGTGCAAATTCTCTCGCATTAGAGTACAATATTTATCTGGCAACAGTTTCATCTCAGACTAACAACAAGAACTATGAGTC
>NC_051413.1:5203848-5204127 GCF_015228065.2 Penaeus monodon
TTAGCTCGATCTAACAAGCTGTATACATTTCTCTCTTTAGTCAACATACGTATATCAATAGTTCAAACATACAGATAATTTATATATATATCATAAAACATTTTACATATATTACTATGAGAGTCTGTAGCTAAATAATTAAAGCAAAAATAAACATAAAAGAAGGAGAAGAAACAGGATTGATACGAAAAAGCAAATGACGCAGAAAAAAGAACACCTGCACATTCCACTCCATCGGAAAGAGAGATTAAAAGGCGTTTGTGTGGCGTTTCCCAGCCA
>NC_051413.1:5204222-5204327 GCF_015228065.2 Penaeus monodon
GTCACGTGTGAAGCCAAAGCGGGCGCCACCACACCGACCAACAACGTGACGAAACGGGTCAAGTCAAAGCACTGCCAATGCGGAACGGAGCGGCGAAAACGGGAG
>NC_051413.1:5204357-5205241 GCF_015228065.2 Penaeus monodon
TAGATCGCAACTGATTTTTATTTATTTATTCATAAAGTTGTTTTTTCTGTGATCTGGATCATTCTATGGGGATATTCTTGAGATTCTTAATGGTAAGCTATTATGCAGTTTCTAGACTAAGTGTCTAAACGACTGACCAAAAAACGTTTCTGTTATACACACTCAACAGGAGGTATCGCCTTTTAATAAAAGGTGGCTTGCTTCCGAATTTCACTTGTTTCTTAATCAATTTAAAAAATTCTGTGTTAACAACACGTTTTTACCGCGTTAAAATGTAGATATATTTTTATATTTATCATACAGATATGATTGTATCGCCGCACCTAGGCATCACTATTACCTCTCTAAAAAAAACACAGTAATTCTCACAGGCCATGACTCTCGATTCAGATAATTCACTATATCTGAGAGCGATATGTACTCATTCCTTATTCAATGATATGATAAAAAAAAAACAGCCTAAAAGTTGTTAAACATTACGATCCCTGAAATTAGACTCATCTAGGTTATTAAAAGGGAGGATATATTATAAGCTAAGTCATACGTACCTACGGGAAGTACAATTCGACATTATACGCAGATAGAAAAAAAAAGCAACGGAGAAAAACCTTTACGTATGATTAATCACATTTGAGGTTTACTCTATTCTATAGTTTGTGTAATGTCGATGTGAAATCCCCCTTTTATGGTGCTGGCACAATGCGGCGATATTTCTTGTCTCTACCCTAAAACAAACGGATTCTCTTTTAACTCATGGAAGCAGCGATGGGTTTTTAAAAACGTTGTGATGCGGGAGTAAGAGAATTAGCGGGCGGTCACGAGCAATGCTGACACGGGTCCAATCATTGCAGCTCGGCCGCGCGTTTGGAAGTATCGTCACGTTA
>NC_051413.1:5211168-5211500 GCF_015228065.2 Penaeus monodon
CTTTTCCTGTTTGTCACTCGGAAGCCGTGAATTGAACGTCTAAATCAAAAGGATAATTGGCCCTGTTCAAGTGTCAAGTCCATTGATCATGCTCATCAGCCGCCAGAAACGTGTTCATTAAGGAGGTTTACGTCCTGCCTCTGGAGTGGCTTGGCATTTAGTACTTAATTACTTACACCCTAATGCCCGTGATAACTACGGCTTCAAAGGAATGGCTTCGTAGTGGTGAAATGTGTATATGATTTAGTTCTTTTTGATGATACTAGTTTTTATAAATATTAATTGCCGACAAACATCTCTCTGTACGTCTCTCTCTCTCAGTCTCCCCCAGT
>NC_051413.1:5212154-5212283 GCF_015228065.2 Penaeus monodon
GGTTGTAATTTTTTTCAGCATTAGCTGATGCAGATGTGCATCTCTTTAGCCATCAAAAGGTTTAACAACTGATATTGGAAAATTTCAGATACCAAAAGACGAATAGAAATATGAGTGTCAAACACGCCG
>NC_051413.1:5213159-5213451 GCF_015228065.2 Penaeus monodon
CGCGCGGTTCACGTGGCATCTGGATGCGGAACGGAGGAGAGGGAGACATCTTACTGTGCTTTTTTTAACGTCTAAACTTAATCAAACTGATGAAAACATAATTTTTGAATGTGTATTTGTTGCTAATTTACGGCAAATTGAAATATACAAAATGATCTGACTGCGAACGACTGCGTCTTTAAATCTCCTTCCCGGAGTGTGGCATTTCTCATTTCCAACAGCGCGGCATAAAATAGGTTGCTGCGTCTTCTATTTATTCTGGAACGTTTTTCTCGGGAATCACGCGAGTATA
>NC_051413.1:5213802-5213974 GCF_015228065.2 Penaeus monodon
AAGGCAATATAATTCTGACACTTATTGTAAAGAGTAGTGTCTGCAGACTGTGTTTGTGAAATATATTATTAGCTCTATCATTGATTTCCACAAGAACGGAACAAATGATTTTTTTTGCTTTTTTCTTGTGGGAGTTTAAGAACTACCTGATTTATGCCGCGCTAACCCTAGC
>NC_051413.1:5214497-5215341 GCF_015228065.2 Penaeus monodon
GGTCTCCTTTCCGAAAGTGTGGCCAATAATAAGGACGCGTCTGACATGCTCGTGTGTCTTACGCAGTCAGATGGGGGTTATTCCCTTATTGGATGGAGAGAATATCAAACTAACAATATATTAAACACATTTTATTCTTCTTCACATAAAAGTTTTCTTAACGCCCTAAGATAAACGAAGTCCTCTGTACAATATTTACAGCAATAGTTTCAAGGGAGACTTTCATTTCTTACCGATAGATTTCTTATAGAAACTACATAATTGTAATATCAATCTAAGCCTTACAATTATTACATTACCAAATTTCCAACATTCGTAGTATATAAAAAACATTTCTACGTATCTCTCGAAAGACAAAAATCATACCAACAACCATTATCCAAAAAAAATATAATAATAATAACATAAACTCTCTACACGTAACATAAAATCATAACCGAAAAACAAATCCAAAAGAAAAAAATATATATAATGGAAAAGGAGGTGAACAAATGTTGGTAATTTGGCTCGTGGATTAAAAAAAAACACCCTTTAATGCTCAAAACAAGCCTGTCGGGTATTTTTAGCTATTAATAATAAGCATTTGTAAGCTCAAAGGCATAAACCGAGGACACACTCTGAGGACACTTCAAAGAAACAGAGAGAACCACTGCTACTGCCTCTGTTATATAGGTATATAAGAGTATATTTATTCTTCGTTCGCGGCCGCTGGTTGGGAGGCGGTCGCTGTACATTTGCCAAAGATATACAACAGCCAAGGAAGAGAAAATCGAGTATTTATCTCACAGTTGAGCAAGACAGAACGATGTGTATTATTTCCCAACATTCTGAAAGCATCAGGTCC
>NC_051413.1:5215613-5215776 GCF_015228065.2 Penaeus monodon
TTCATTTCATCTTCCAGAATGAGAATTTTAATCTTATTTTCGAGCTCTACGTATACACAGGTGACATTCAGGGAAGCAAGGGCAGTACTGTGGTAACCTACATGCACAGAACTCTGAAGCATCTTTGACTGTGACAAGGAGGGCAGGGAAGAAGGAGGCGAGT
>NC_051413.1:5215945-5216268 GCF_015228065.2 Penaeus monodon
GGGGAAGAAGTGGGGAATATATAGTACCTTGATATCTTCAGTTGAGATGGTGAAGAAAAAAAAATCAACAAACACCCCAAAAAATGGGAAAAAATACCTCTGAGAGATATAGGATAACAAATAATGAAATCTTTTAGATCCACTGGGTTACAATCGTACCTCTATAATCAACTAAACTGAACACAAATGATGAAAACAAAATGTAAAGAATCATCGTAAGTGCCACACTTCAGCGCCAGTACTAGGGGTGCAATTCTCCCCAGCATTAGAGTACAATATTTATCTGGCAACAGTTCTCATCTCAGACTAACAACAAGAACTAT
>NC_051413.1:5216411-5216486 GCF_015228065.2 Penaeus monodon
TTTAGCTCGATCTACAAGCTGTATACATTTTCTCTCTTTAGTTCAACATACCGTATATAATAGTTCAACATACCG
>NC_051413.1:5216521-5216689 GCF_015228065.2 Penaeus monodon
AGTACTATGAGAGTCTGTAGCTAAATAATTACAGCAAAAATAACCATAAAAGAAGGAGAAGAAAACAGGATTGTACTAAAAAGCACTCATGACGCAGAAAAAAGAACACCTGCACATTCACTCCATCGAAAGAGAGATAAAAGGCGTTTTTGTGTGTGCGTTTCCCAG
>NC_051413.1:5216769-5216873 GCF_015228065.2 Penaeus monodon
GTCACGTGTGAAGCCAAAGCGGGCGCCACACACCGACCACACGTGACGAAACGGGTCAAGTCAAAGCACTGCCAGATTCCGTAACGGAGCGGCGAAAACGGGAG
>NC_051413.1:5216949-5217798 GCF_015228065.2 Penaeus monodon
GTTATCTGGATCATTTATGGGGATATTCTTGCGTTCTTAATGGTAAGCTATTTAATGCAGTTTCTAGCTACGTGTCTAAACGACTGAACCAAAAAACGTTCTTGTTATATCACACTCAACAGGAGGTATCGCCTTTTAATAAAGTTGCTTGCTTTCCGAATTTCACTTGTTTCTTAATCAATTTAAAAATCTGTGTTAACAACACGTTTTTACCTCGTTAATAATGTAGATATCTTTTTCTATTTATCATTACAGATATGATTTTATCGCCGCCCTAGGCATCACTATTCCCTCTATAAAACAAAACACAGTAATTCTCACAGGCCATGAACTCTCGATTCAGATAATTCACTATATTCTGAGAGCGATATGTACTTCATTCCTTTATTCAATGATATGATAAAAAAAAACATGCCTAAAAGTTGTTTTAAACATTACGTATCCCTGAAATTAGACTCATCTACGGTTATTAAAAGGGATGATATATATAAGCTAAGTCATTACGTACCTACGGAAGTACACTTCGACATTATACGCAGATAGAAAAAAAAATGCAAACTGAGAAACCTTTACGATGATAATCACATTTGACGGTTTTATCTATTCTCTAGTTTGCTGTACTGTCGATGTGAAATCCCCTTTTTATGGTGCTGGCAATGCGGCGATTATTTCTTTGTTCTCTACCCCTAAAACAAACGGATTCTCTTTTAACCTCCATGGAAGCAGCGATGGGTTTTTAAAACGTTGGTGATGCCGGGGAGTAAGAGAATTAGCGGGCGTGTCACGAGCAATTGCTGACCCGGTCCACTCATTGCAGCTCGGCCCGCGCGTTTGGAAGTATCGTCACGT
>NC_051413.1:5218059-5218295 GCF_015228065.2 Penaeus monodon
ATACATGCCCTGTAGGGTCACAGTGACAAGCGATGATGATACAGTGAAATTGTAGGTTCTACAAGTACATTTAAAATCGAAAAATGAAAATTACCGTATTATGATATGTCTATGATACCACAGTTATTAATAAACAAACCATTTATTAGTCAAATGACTAACTATGCATTTTACGAAATATTCGTTCTCTACTTCAACTCTTTAAATCTGATAAAATGAAAATATCACAACCGCAT
>NC_051413.1:5218355-5218524 GCF_015228065.2 Penaeus monodon
AATTATCCTGTGGTGACTATCTTTTAATCAAAAGCTGTCTCAATTTTGGCTGAATTCTGTCTCTTTCTTCTCCTCTTTTTTATTGTTTCACGCCTCTACAAATGCATAGACAAGAGCGACGTTAGCTTCATTAAAAAAAGGAAAAAAAAGTAATGTTCATAGTCTGTCA
>NC_051413.1:5218751-5219178 GCF_015228065.2 Penaeus monodon
GCCCGGAAGCGCACTAGGGCATCCCCATCCTGACGACGAAGAGGGCGAAGAGCGAGGCGACGGTAGCAACGTGGGCGTGGGCAGCGAGAGTGGGCGGGGCGGAGGAGCCGGCGCGCTGGCAGACCTGACTTCCGGGGGCGTAGTTGAGACACTTGAACTGCCGGCGGAGGACGAAGGTTAGTGGACAGGCGAGAGATAGGGGCGATAAGCGTTTAATTACTGATAAAATGATGTAATAAAATGAAGGGTAAAAAGGTCTTTGATTCATTAAATGCAAGAAGTGTTGAGATGCGGCAATCTTTCTATGGTGTGATGTAACTGGGCCTTGAGACCCAAATTCAACATTTGAGAATAAATAATACTCATGAAACGAAGAACAGTGAAATATCAGTGAAATATTTGGACATATGATGTATCAAAATGATGT
>NC_051413.1:5219208-5219618 GCF_015228065.2 Penaeus monodon
TCCTATGAAAGCCTTTAAATTTAATAAAAAAACAAACAGAGGTTGATTTCTATATAGCATTAATATTGCTTTAATATTGTTACGAATCATTTAATGTTAATTGATGCATATATAGCACTAGTAACACGTATGGTGAACATGGCATTCATTATAATTCCTTCCTGAAAGGAGATATGTAACTCATTACACAGGTAAGTCATGCAGATCATGCAACACTCCAGAAAGATCACAAAAAACATGCTTCACTTTAACGGGATTACTACTCATCCAACAGCCAAGACGTTGAAAGTATCTCACTCAGAACTCAAGACTGTAGAACAAAATCCATGAATAAACATGATCGTGTCGTTTCTAGAAACACAAACTCAACACGATTCCTCCATCCCTTTCATGGCGCATTATCTCCAGAC
>NC_051413.1:5219650-5220474 GCF_015228065.2 Penaeus monodon
GCTCAATCCTTGGTCTCCACGGCACTCCGAGAGCCCCCTCTGGGCCCGGGAGGTTCGTAAGCCACTCTCGGGAGAAGCTGAAGACTCGTCGAGGCGGAGGGGCATCCGAGTCTCCTTTTAGCAGGTCGAGGATGTCAGAGGTTGAGCAGAGACAACAGCGGGGGAGGTTGTGTTGTCTAGCAGGCACGGCAGCAGGATCGGGATCAGGGGGATACGTATTTTTTTTGGTTTTGGTTTTAAGCAGAGCAAAACAGCAGAACTACCAGCAGGTGGTTGTCGCAACGGCAGGATCACGCACACGCGCTTTTACCTCGGCCACGGAGTCCCTGGGTCCTGTCGCAAAGGAAGGACGGCCTGCAGCGCCCCGACTCCTTCGCAGGCTATTTCTCCTCTTCTTCCTTCCTCCCTCTTTTCCAATCGCTTTCTTCTTAATCTTCTCCCTTCTTTTAATCTTCGAGTCTTCCTTCTTTTCCTCCTTTCCTTCCTCCCTTCTCTCCTTCTCCACCTCCCAGTTCCCTCTCACCGGCTCATTCCGTCCCTTCGCCTTCCACGTCGCCTTCATCCCTACTGAAGGCTCTCCCTAAACACATTGTAATGCGTGGCTTTGGTGTTGCCTTGGCCCCGTATCATTCATGAGGCTTGTCTATTATCAAAATGACAATTCAGGTGCATAAAAGCTTCCGAGTTAATATGCAACATTTACATAATCAATTATTCATCTCACGTCAAAAACGGCAAACATATACAGATCATTTTAAATTCATTTGCTGAAGCATTTTTACATCTTTCAAGAAATGAAGGGTCGAGGGAACGCACACGTGTAC
>NC_051413.1:5220785-5222230 GCF_015228065.2 Penaeus monodon
ACATCCTCATTCCTCATTCATCCCCGACGTCGTGGAAATGTTCTAGAAGAATAGTGAAGGCGACCAGCACGACCCCAGCCACGTGTGTGCGGCAACCAGGCGATGCGGACGACCCGATAAACGACACTTCTATGTAGTCTGAGTCGTCGAAAGGGTCTATGACGGTCGCGGTTTTGTTGCCCGAGCCTTCCTTCGAGGCGGGGCTAGTTGTGACGTCATCTGTTTCTGAAGTGGTGCTAGTTGTGACGTCATCTGTTTCTGAAGTGGTGCTAGTTGTGACGTCATCTGCTTCTGAAGTGGTGCTAGTTGTGACGTCATCTGCTCTTGAAGTGGTGCTAGTTGTGACGTCACCTGCTCTTGAAGTAGTGCTAGTTGTGACGTCACCTGCTCTGGAAGTGGTGCTAGTTGTGACGTCATCTGCTCTGGAAGTGGTGCTAGTTGTGACGTCATCTGCTCTGGAAGTGGTGCTAGTTGTGACGTCATCTGCTCTCGAAGTGGTGCTAGTTGTGACGTCACCTGCTCTCGAAGTGGTGCTAGTTGTGAAGTCATCTGCTCTCGAAGTGGTGCTAGTTGTGACGTCATCTGCTTCTGAAGTGGTGCTAGTTGTGACGTCACCTGCTCTTGAAGTGGTGCTAGTCGTGACGTCATCTGTTTTTGAAGTGGTGCTAATTGTGACGTCGTCTGCTTTTGCAGTGGTGCTAGTTGTGCCGTCATCTATGTTTGCAGTGGAGCTAGCTGTGACGTCATCTGCTTCTGAATTGACGTTATCCGCCTTTGAGACGGTGCTAGTAGTGACGCCATCTGTTTTTAAAGTGGTGCTAGTTGTGACGTCATCTCTCGCTGAAGTAGGGCTAGTTCTGACGTCATAGCGTGTGGTACCCCTGAGCGAGGGCGTGTACACCACTGCTGTCCTTCCGGCAGGTCCTGCAGTCGAGCTTCTCTCTTCTCCCGTGGAAGGTCCCTCTCCTCCACCCTTCCGTGCATCCTGCTCGACCTTGGTGAGATGGTATCCTGTGTCCTCTATGTCACTGTAGGAATCCGGCTTTGCGGCGGGGAAGAAAATGTCTGCGTCAAAAATGTCCATGACGACGGGGGTGAAATTCCTCCTCGTGTAGGACTTGGCCTCGTGTGTCCGCCGAAGCTGGACCACGTACGGGATGGGCGTGGGGGCAGGAATCACAGCCTCAGCTACCTCCTCCAGGATGCGGTGACGTAGCCACCAGTTGAAGACTTCTGGTGGTAGCTCAAGGTCCTCCTCCACTGCGTCCACGTAGTCGTATTCATCAGGGTAATCCTCGTAATCATTCTTTGTCGCGTCGTAATAATAGTCATCGATCGGGTCGGTGCCACTTGCTTGTGAAGTGTGAGGTTTTTCTGAAGTGGGCCTCTTGGCAGAACTTTCTCTGTTATCTTGAGAGGGAACGTAATCCTCCAGACCATCCTCT
>NC_051413.1:5222259-5224001 GCF_015228065.2 Penaeus monodon
GCCTGTGGGGACTGTACGGCCTGCTGAAGGAGTGGTTTGTGTTGTCCCTCCAGAAGAGGAGGACTGGGTTGAGGTGGAAGTCTCTGGCGACCCTTCTATTTGGACTGTTGTTTCAAACCTGGTAGTCTTTGTTGGCCAGGTATATACTGAGCTCTGTGTGGTTTCTATAGGGGTGGAAGGTTGTGTCGTCCTTTCAGAAAAATCGTTTGGTGCCGTTCCTTTGGGGGTGTTAGTCTGTGTCACCTCTTCAGAAACTGTAGTTTGTGTTGTTCTTTCAGATGTAGACGTTTCTGTTGTTCCTTCAGACACAGTGGTTCGCGTCGTTCCATCAGACACAGTAGTCTGAGTTGTTCCTCCAGGGGTAATTGTTTCTGCAGATATAGTATTTGCTATTGTTCCCTCAGATGTAGTTGTGTGTGTTATACCCCCAAAGGTGGCTTGCTTTGTTACCTCTCTAGAAACACTCGTTGTTACTTCAGGGACAGTTTGCATTGTTCCCTCACTGATGGTTTGTGTCGTACCTTCAGAACTGGTAGCTTGCGTCGTTCCCCCAAAAGTAGAGGTTCTCGCTGTTCCTGCAGATGTTGTTGTCATTGCAAAGGAAGTATCGACTTTCGTAATTTCCTCTGAGGCAATAACTTCTGTCTGAGGGGTTGTTCCTTCATTGGTCATTGTCTGCGTAGTCTGGGTTGTTTTTGTAGAAGTAATGATGCGTGGAGTGGAGATATCTGTTATTCCTGTAGAGGTAATAGTATGCGAAATTCCCTCAGTAGTAGTATCTGAAATATGCGTCCGTCCTGGTGTTCGATTTGTCACTCCCTTGAGGCTCGTGACACTGGTAGAATGATCTGATGTTTCCGTAGTCACTTGTTCAGGAGTTTGACCTTTCTGGGTGGACTGATCTTGGCCTGTATCTTCCTCAAGCACAGTCCCAGACCAGACGGCACCCGGTAGTTTGCGTGGCCCATGGGATTCCCTCTGACCAGGCAAACGACTTCTTGCTCCACCTGGTCGTCTGGGCCCACCAGGTCGCCGTGCCTCACCTGGCCGACGGATCCTCGGCCTCCTATAGACCGGTCTCCGCCTCCGTCCTGGAATTTGTCCTGTGCTATTATTATACTTGATTCTTCTTCGCCGTCCAAGGCGGGTGTTTGTTAACGCTGGATGACTTCCATTTCTGTCCAAAGTCCCTTTCTCTTCGCCAGCTGAGCTTGCCTCGTCTGTCGTCCCGGGTATTCTGAGGATGGGTCTCCTCGCAGGCCATCTTCTGCCTCCATGTGTCGTATTCTGCCCTGGCCTTGGTCTTCGCCTGCGAAGCGGCCGTCGCCGTCTGGTCTGCTGACCGCCGCCCGCTTCCGTGTCCGGGCGCCGAGCACCCCTACCCGGGAATCGCCGGCGAAATGCGCCTCTGAAGCGAAGGGGGACCTTTACTCGAAGCGGACGCGCTGAAGTCGAGGCGGTGCTTCCAGGGGGGGTTGCGCTAGCAGCCGCGCCTCCATTTGTGGCTCCTGCAGGCTCAGCCCTTGGTGTCCGCGTCTGGAGACTGGAGGAGGTGGCCTCTGGCGTCTGTTCGCGAAGTGTTATGGCTTGTGTTGTGGGGCGAAAGTCGGGAGATGTTGAGAATGCAGCAGAAGGAGAACTAGTAAGAGTTGAAGCAGAGAGAGCCGAGTCTACGTCTGAAGCGTTTGTGGAGGCTGTTGGGAGGTCAGAGCGCAACGGGGAGTCAGAGAGCCCGCTTGGCT
>NC_051413.1:5224026-5224907 GCF_015228065.2 Penaeus monodon
GGGAGCAGCGGAAGGAGGAGCGAGAGTTAGGTCGTGCAGGAGCTTTCGGCGGGGCGCGCCGTCTTGACTATCGAGTTTCAATCGGTCGGAGGGAGAGACATGCGCGCGCCGCCTCACGCGGGGCCCGAGGGCGCCCGGCATGAAGCTCAGCAGGTCCAGCAGGCGCGTCTCCTGCTCCGAGATTTCATGCAACCCGACACGAGAGCCGCCGCGCTGCCTGGCCGGCGGAACCGCAAGCCTACTGCTGGTAGAGGACTGTACCGTGGAAGAGGAGGCAGGGGAGGCTGCCTCGCCCGCCCCCCCTTGCTGAACATTCCTCGCCTCCGGCGCGGCGGGATCTTCCTGACGAAGCGGGTCTCGGCCCTCCTCAGTCCGAGGGCGACCCTGGAGTGCGCCTTCGCCCGCACTCCGCGAGGGCGAAACACGAGCGTGGCCCCTTGGTGCGGAATCGAGTGTTGTGGGCGTGTGGGCGTGTGTGCGTGGAGGGGAGGGGGCGGGCGGAGGCTCCCCCTGGCCTCCGTCCGCCCCGAGCACCTGCCCTTCGGAATCCCCGGCCAAAGCCCGCGTGTTGTTGTCAGCCTGGCGGGGCCCCTGGGCCGCCTGTGGCTCCCCGGCGGCCGATCCCCGGGAATCAGCGCCTGATCCGCCGCTGGCATCCAGAGAGCCCCCGCGAGTGCCTGCTGATCCCTGCGCAGAGTGAGTGCCAGGCCGAGCGGCGGGGGCTTCCGGGCACGAGGACGCGCGAAAGGAAAAAGCTTGGCAAATGTCCTGCAACACAAGATAAGGAGTCACGTGGGCCTCCCGCCGGGCCGCGGGGGCGCCCACAGGACGGCGTCGGGGAACCAATGGACGCCATGACTAATGCGTGCGGGTGTCGTAGG
>NC_051413.1:5225462-5225616 GCF_015228065.2 Penaeus monodon
AGGTCTGTGGACACATTTAAGTATTACAGCTGAATTCCCATTACACGAACAACAAACACATTTAACAACTGAGAAAACAAATAAACAAATTTTAAAAGAAGCTTTACGCACAGCTGGTCAGTCGCCGGTGTGGACAGAAGCGAATACGACTAAC
>NC_051413.1:5226008-5226298 GCF_015228065.2 Penaeus monodon
CATATACACTCTATTCCATTCTACTTCGAGAAACTTGGGCGCCATAAGCAAGCAGTGTTACCAACGAGGACGACTTACCTTGCTATCCTGCATGAGGTTTTATTTTTTTGAGTGCGGGGGGGGAGGGAGGGGGAAGCAGGAAAAAAAAACGTGTAGGGAAATTTTGGATTAGTTAGAGAAAAAAAAAACACAGTAAAATGGCGACACTGGATTCACCGTAGTGACGTAATGGTGACTTAAATTAAACATGTTAATTCGGCTAGTTCGTTTTGGCAGCGGTGGGGGGGGGG
>NC_051413.1:5227218-5227444 GCF_015228065.2 Penaeus monodon
AAGACAAAAATGGCCAAATGCTGCAAAAAGTTGTCAGTATATAAACACTTTCTAGCAAGTCGATGCAGCAGCTAACAACCAGAGGAAATGAGCGATGTTAATCCACTTTTAATCCTCATTACGCCAAAATGCTCACAATATGACAACCTCTGAGGGGAAAACACTAAACATTACACAACCTTAAGAAAACAATTATCATTTTTTCCATTAGAAATACGTCCCTCAA
>NC_051413.1:5227473-5227642 GCF_015228065.2 Penaeus monodon
GAGTGGGTATTGATATCAACCAGGATGAATAAGGAATGAATAACAAGGACATTTGGTGCTGAAATGAATATTCTCATGTGTCCTGAGCCAATGGCGGCACAAGGAAGGGGTGGGACATTCTTGGAAAAATAGTAATATAAAAACCGTATCTTCAACAATTTCGATTCTG
>NC_051413.1:5227777-5227937 GCF_015228065.2 Penaeus monodon
GGGTAGGGGGCTAAAGTTTTCTTCTGTGAGGGAGGAGTTGCTGACCTCCCTTGGTACCGCCACTGGCTTACATCAATAACTAGGTACACAAAAAAAGAAACACGCGTGGAAAATATGTGCATATAACAACCGTCATCCATAATGAACATCCCAAACAAAT
>NC_051413.1:5228014-5228453 GCF_015228065.2 Penaeus monodon
GGCCCATCACCCAATACCATAACCTAGACATACGTCCTTCTTCCTCTCAGAAGCCTCTCGCTTGACGTCAGCCGCGCTAACACACAAATGGTCTCTCCCCAACACCTATTTAAGCATCCTTCCTCTCACTCACTAATGACAGCTAACTTATAAAAGACTATTACCTCCCTTACAAACTTAGTCAAGACCCACAAACTTGGACAACTTAGCAGATCCAAGAGGCCAAAGTCTGTCGGCGCTTCCCAAGTTTGTTTCCTGAAAACTTGGCACACGAGCTGAAATTTCCATGTTTATGTCTTGGCTCTGGGTACACCTACGGCTCTCGGGTTTTATATGCATAGGGGATGGCCGTGTGTTGCTGTTCTTTTCTTTCTCATCCTCGTCTTCTAAATCTTTACCTATAGCTGACTGTCTGTCTATATCTAGCCAGGGCAAAGGT
>NC_051413.1:5228811-5228946 GCF_015228065.2 Penaeus monodon
AACAGCCTGTCACAATAACACATGATGATTAATAAAACACTATCTTTAACCTATTAAAATTCTAAACTAATAAACAGAGCAAAACCCATCACCAAACGCTGCAATAACAATTAAACTACTGTATCCCTCGCACGT
>NC_051413.1:5229296-5229592 GCF_015228065.2 Penaeus monodon
CCTACCAACTAATAACCCCATCACCACTAGAATAACCTTGAAGATTCTATATAAAAAAATGGCATGCATGTGCAACGGGTCCTCCGAGCGAGGCGTCCGGATCTCACCTGCACGATGGGTCCTGCCATGCGGTCGAGGAACTCCTTGGTGAACGAAGCCGTCTCGTTGCCGCAGGTATCGAACACGACGCGCTCCGAGCACTGCAGGTACTCCTGGAAGGAACTGCGGGAGGAGAGCGAGAGGAGGGGGGGGTCAGACGCTGGGTGGGCTGGAGTTTATTCTAGGGGGGGCTTGGG
>NC_051413.1:5230010-5230255 GCF_015228065.2 Penaeus monodon
CTTTCTTCCTACCTCTTCCCTCCTCCGAAATCGCAAGCACACGCACGCAAAGCCACACACAATGGAACACACAGCCGGAACGCCCTTTGAAGTCAAAACGAGTTGTCAAAGGGAAATAGACATACTTTTGAAATATATCTAACAGGTTTTTCCTTGCTCGGCATACAAATACGAGCAAAAAATAAACTTTTTGGAAATACAATCACAAGCACGTGTAAGAATTAGTTTATTTTTTTTATACATTA
>NC_051413.1:5230297-5232043 GCF_015228065.2 Penaeus monodon
CCCTCCCCCCACCCCAAACACACAAAACGAAAATGCCGAAGACAAGCCACACTCCTCCCCCGAGGGCAAGGACGGAGCCCAGAATCCTGTCTTATCGAGGTCTATTTCTTTCACTCAACTTATGATGCGGTCCACACATACACAAACTCCTCCTGCGCCCTCCCTCCCTCCCTCCTCTTCTCCTCTGCCCCTCCCTCCTCTTCGCCTCTACCCCCCCTTCCCCCCCTCCCTCCTCTCCTGACCCTCACTCTCTCCCCTCCTTCCCTACTCTAGAACTTCCGAGTGTCCTCCCTCTCTCCCTTTCCCCACCCTCTATCCTCCTATCCCTCCCTGTGCTTCCTCATACCCACCTCACCCTCCCTGCCCCGTCAATCACACCCACCCTCCCCACCTCCCCCACCCCTCCAATCACACCCTCTTTCCCCACCCCACCGCACTATCCCCTTCCCTACCCCCTCCAACCACTATCCCCTTACCCTCCCCTCCCCCGCCCCCGGCCCCAACCCGTCCCTCGCAGGAGGCCGTAAGCAATATTCAATGGTGCAAGCCTTGTTGATCTCCCTCCGCACGATTTGTTCCGCATCGCGAGGAATCAGGCGAGAGAGACCTCCGGACTTCCCGCGGAGAGTAAACACGCTGACGCCGCCGGCCATAAACAAATATGTAAAACATTTTCCTCGAGAAGAAGACGGACCGAAAAGACGGAGGAGAGGAGAGGGGGAGGGGGTAAAGGGTGGGGGTAGTTTTGTGGTGAGAAGGAGGTGAATAAGGATGAGGAGGAGGAGGAGAGGGAGGAGTGGAATCTGGTGGTGGTGGTGGTATCAGAAGTAGAGGAGGAATAATTATGATAATAACAGGAGGAAGTTTTGAAGGAAGAGGAGCAAGAGGAAGAGGAAGAGGAGGAGGAAGAAAAAGAATAAAGGTTAAGAGAAAGAAAAGGAGGACGAGGGAGAGGATCGGGTCAAAAGTGGGTTGCACGATATTTTGCTAAAAAAGAAAGTATATTAACTTTTCCCGGAGTTAATTTGCAGACCAATACCTGTGCTTCATTGTATTTAACAAGAGACATACACTAAACACTTACATCGACGGGATAAAAAACTAATAAGCATGATCTTAAAACCTGACCCCGTGACCTGACATACCGTATAGATTAAAAGCCTTATCCTCCTCCTCATTATCACAAGATCAGCTAACGACGCGCGAACGAGTATCATCCAACGACCCCATTACCGCTGCTCATAACCGTAACCGTATGCAATGCCATCACACCATTAACCTCCCCCCCCTAAAAAAAAAGCGTCCATTAGGATTACCTGCCCATTACCTGCCACTAGTAATTAGTTCCTTTCGACGAACGCAGCGACAGCGGTCTCGACCCCGCAGCGTAATAGCACGTCGTTAAACAGGCGATTAGCTCGTTGTCAATGCTAATAACAGTCAGCACCCAAAAGAATGTGGCAGAGAGAGAGAGAGGGAAAAAAATCCCACACACACCTGTTGAAGTATTTGAGATCATCAAGTCATGAAGGAAAAAAGGAGCAGGTAATGAATACTGGGACTAATTAATGAGTTAATTTGGGGTGTCTGCTCATTTTGCTGTCGTGGGCTACACACATGCAGGCATTTATATGAGGCGGAGTTATTTGCTTTCATTTTGTTTTTTTGTCTTTGTAGTCGAGTTGGCCTCTGGATAGCTGGTCCTATCTACGCTTTATTAGCTCTGTCTTTATTGGTGGAATAGAT
>NC_051413.1:5232750-5233045 GCF_015228065.2 Penaeus monodon
AACTCTAATCAAACAGCGATCACAAATGAGCGAGCGTTATAGGTTTTGCACCAATAGATAGACAAAAGTTACTATGCACGGTCATGGCTTCCAATAACGATAGCATATGCATTCAAACACACGCATAAATACTCCCTGATGGATATGAAAATAAAATGAAAAACCGAAATTCACTCTCTGTGATTCTTTTGCTCGATATATTTCATTCGTCAACATCATCTGCTCCTTAATCATCCATTTGTGTATCTGTTCTAGTCACCGACGTTGGAATTATTGTCATTTCGGTTGGGTGTGA
>NC_051413.1:5233075-5234081 GCF_015228065.2 Penaeus monodon
GGATGTATTCCCTTGGTATTTTTTGTAATAGACGTTTTCTTTCTTGGAAACTGTTTATCGTCTTATGCGTCTATTCATCAACTATCTAACATCAGTAAATATTCCTCTTTAGGTCATTATCCTTTCTAACATCTACTTTCATCATATGCTCCGTGTCTCTCATCTGTCAGTGATTTAATTACACATATCAATGGTTCTTAAACTAGGTAGTGGCGGAGGGGAGTTGGTAGGTAGTAGTGTTTTCTCGAACTATATTTATAATTCTTACATGTGCAGCTGTGTGATCATACTGTTAACACAGAATCAAAACACGATTTTTTTATTTTTTCTCTTTAGATTGGTGAAAGATATCTAATCTTTTGCTCTCACTCCCGCTGAGGCAAGGCTAAGGAGATTAACAGTTTCTGATCTGTATCTTCTACTAGTACTTCCTGTATCCTTTGAATGATTTAAGAGTGATTCACCTTGACTCATCAGCATGAATGAGTACTCAAAGCCGTAATTTTCAGTTTACCCAAATACCGTCTTGTCATTCAAATCTCACAAATCATACTTATCCCTGAGAGTGACTTAGCACCACCCTACTCAACATTATCCTCACATTACCCAAATGCACCCAACCTCCCTTAACTAAACCTACCAAATCACCCTTACCCATTCCAACCCTAAACTCACCCACTTACCCAACCCTTACCCCACTCCTTCCCTTACCCTAACCCTTACCCCACTCCCTCCCTTAGCCAAATCCCCCCTCTTCCCTTACCCTAACCCTACCCTTCCCCATTCCATCCTCCTACCCCAGCCCCTCCCTAACCCAACCCCCGCCCACCCCTCTCGACTTACCAGCAGAGCGTAATAACATTGCGGTTCTTCTCCTCGTCGTCCAGGGTGGCCACGGCGTCGCTAATGTGGTTGAGGTCAGCTGTTTTCTGGTGGTAGATCTCGGAGCAGCGGTTGTACTCCGAGTTCACGGTGCGCATGCAGGGGGCGTGGCGGATGTACTCTG
>NC_051413.1:5234263-5235001 GCF_015228065.2 Penaeus monodon
CTTATGAACACCCCTAACCCTCCTAACTAACAGGCGACAATCAGCAAACAGAATCAATTAACAATAGTCAGCCAGGGCAGTCCTAGGACTCTTCGGTCGTCAGTCTCAATACTCGGAAGATCGCGTGATCGACACTTCGCGTCTAAACTCTACGGTGCTCGATGCCATGTTTTACTTACAGCTTATTTTCTATGTCAATGGTGGGACTATCTTATAGGTCCGCGATGATATTATAGTTCATAACAGTGATGATGTTGGCAGATTTTTTAATACTTCCAACAGCATGAAAAATAATGCTGATAATAAAAGTTACCTAAATTAACAACAATAAGTTTGATCATCAACATAAAATTTACTTTTCTTAACATCATTACCATTCAAACTACTTACATTAATATTTGTGAAAAATTAATATCACGATTAAAACTACCAAATAGTAACAGTATTCCTAGTAATAATAATAGCTAAGTAATCAAAAGTGAAATAAGCATAAGTCAACCTTACGCATAATCGCTATTACGTCACTCATACTCGCCAACTTGTCCAAAAATGTTTACAGTCTCCACGACATTTTAGAAACACCTTTAAAGGAGGAAAACAAGCTGATTAATGTGTGGAAATGGCATGAAAAAGGAAATAAGAAAGAAAGACGAAAAGGATGATAAGAGAGATGGAGAAGAGAAGAAGGATTGAGGATTGAGGGAGAAATATCATGGTTCGAAGAGATTTTCTCTGAAT
>NC_051413.1:5235451-5235592 GCF_015228065.2 Penaeus monodon
CACAGGCGTTAACTTCCGGCCAAATACCAGTACCTAACTAATGAAGCGGCTGAGCATCTGTTATTTGCATCCGCACCGAATTATCATAGAAATGTAAGGATGAATGCACTGAAATACCTTTTCGTTAATTTGCTCGTACAG
>NC_051413.1:5235914-5236073 GCF_015228065.2 Penaeus monodon
GAGCGACTGCGATGAAATTATTCCGTCGATGGAATCAACTCATGATCTAATCTTGATAAAAATAGCCGAGTTCTAGGCAATATTTTCCCCTCCTCTTCTATATTTTTTTTTCTTTCTGATTTTGTGCGTATGTATGTGAATTCACAAATCTTCGTCTAC
>NC_051413.1:5236287-5236365 GCF_015228065.2 Penaeus monodon
CTCACATACAGCAACCTGCCTGATATTGCAGTTGTTCCTCTCTTACGGAAAAAATAATTCGTTTCCTATAAGTGAACC
>NC_051413.1:5236445-5236550 GCF_015228065.2 Penaeus monodon
TTCTGTCTCATACGTTCATTCGCAATACTGGATGCTGCTGCGAGGGAGAGACAGAGAATAAAAATCAGATGCGCACACACATGTACACACAGCCAGCATACCACG
>NC_051413.1:5236915-5237000 GCF_015228065.2 Penaeus monodon
GGGGGGGCGGAGGGGAGGAGACTTTGGGGAGCCAAGGATAAGCGCAGTGACATGTAAGTTGAATGTAACGAGAGTTCCTTTCCAA
>NC_051413.1:5237069-5237138 GCF_015228065.2 Penaeus monodon
GCGCAGGATCAGAGGAGCCCCTTGAGACGCCGTATGAAGTAAGATGATTATGAGCGTTTCGGAAGCTCT
>NC_051413.1:5237347-5237762 GCF_015228065.2 Penaeus monodon
CCTCTGCCCGTACCGACGCGCACACATCCGGGCCTCCGTGTGCGTGTCCCCAAGCAAGTAGAAAGTTCCCGCGAGAGAGAGAGAGAAAAAAATCGCGCATTAACGAGCCTCCATCAGGCCCTGAGCGGCAGTCGGGCGCGAGTGCCACGGCCGGAGGAGCGCCAGGAGGAGTGCCCGCTTCGTTGTATATGGTGATCCCGGCGTGGCACCCTCGAACCCGCGCGAGGCCCGTGATGCTGATGAGGATGGTGACTCGTCCTCCTTACGGCGCCGGGTTTCGCATTATCGTCTTTTCGGCGGCGACGGCCATGGCGGAGGACCTGCCCCTGGGTCCCGGAATTACCGCGGGGGAAGCCAGGCCGCTATTTTCGCGCGAACTTTCGCTCTCTTTCGCGGGCGAAGGATATTGGCGATA
>NC_051413.1:5238206-5238652 GCF_015228065.2 Penaeus monodon
CCTCGAATCCTAATCGAGTGCACCCACCTCCACTAACAACGCAATCCCAGGCCCCGCCCCCATCGCTCACTCACCTTGCTGGTACTTCCCCTGCGAATTGCACAGGTCCTTGATCACTCTGATGGTCCCCGCGTACAGCTTGTTGAAGTATTCTCTGTGGCTGTGCGTGAGGCAGCGTCGGGTGTAGTTGTCGATGCAGAGCAGACCCTTCAACAGCACTCTGCAATGAGGTCGGAAGAGGTCAAATTTGGCGATGATATGATCGTGAAAGCCTAATGACGGGTTGGAATGAGGATGTTATGCTTATTAGGGGGCCCCCTGTTCGTGTTAGGTTTTTATGCTCAGTAACGGGCCAGGTGTGTTTCATATGCTGATTGTGTAATTGTAAATGAGTTCATTATTCGAGGTGTATTTTCATTAACTTAAATTAGATGGCTGGCATAGCG
>NC_051413.1:5238748-5239177 GCF_015228065.2 Penaeus monodon
ACAGCAACAGGCCTTTAAAAAAAGAGGATTGAAATAATCCTCTTCTTAATGATCTTCAATTTCGTCAATGTCGAGAGATACGGTGAAGGTTTTAATTTAAATAACTGAAGAGCCAATACCAAATGCAATACAGTTAAAGTCGCTAATGATTTGCCAAACTGCTCATTCAGGGGTCCATCACAGCGACACCTTATACAGGCCGTAGAAAGTATAATGAAAAATCATGTCAAAATATGGAAAAATGACCGGTATTGCAGGGCATGCAAGAATCAAAATAAGAGTGAAATTAACGACCCAGTAAAAGAATACAGTTAATAATATATCAGAATTGATAAAGCTGCAATCTTTAACCCCCCTTTCCAATAACCCCACCTTCACCCCTATGAAATGCCCCCATCTCTCCCCCAACAGCCCTCTCTTCCACCCATA
>NC_051413.1:5239229-5239379 GCF_015228065.2 Penaeus monodon
GCGGACTCACGGGCACATCTCATTGAGCTCGAAGACGGTGGCCGCGAAGCCCAGGTCCTCGTTGGTCAGAGCCTCGAGCAGACCGACGCACTCCGTGATGTCGTTGTTGTTGCAGTCGTGGTGCTGGCGGCTCACCTTGTTCAGCTGGGA
>NC_051413.1:5239941-5240198 GCF_015228065.2 Penaeus monodon
ACAGTTAAAAGAGTGTTGCCAACCTAGGTTCATCATATCTGTCGACGTGAACTGAGGCAGCGCGATAAGAATCAGAATGGATCACAGATGGCCTGATTTTATATGAGTTCGAAATTCAACTGATGTCCGATGGATAAGGAAAAAGTTACTCAATTCATTTACTGCAACGTCAGTTTACTGCTGTGACAGTTCCTTGTTCTTTAATACTGTGATACTTGCAGCTCTTGTTGGAATATTTCTGCGGCAGTTAAAGCGGC
>NC_051413.1:5241695-5241836 GCF_015228065.2 Penaeus monodon
CCCGAAGGACACCGAAGGCACCGACATCGACGCTCTGTCTGGCGGCGGCCTGCGAGGCGGACTCAACCTGCTGCTGCCCTGCTGAGCCTCCTGCAGGATAGAAAAAGGGGAGCGAGTTAAATCAGGGTGAAGGAATGCGGA
>NC_051413.1:5241876-5241979 GCF_015228065.2 Penaeus monodon
GGTCGTGAGATATCGCTTTAGTGGAAAATATAAATAAGGTGAGGACAGAAAGACAAACTTTTCCTGTGGTAAAACACTATATGATACATTCATGTTTAACAAC
>NC_051413.1:5243024-5243161 GCF_015228065.2 Penaeus monodon
GCTACAGCTGACGTATGACTGCAAAAAACACTATCTTCCGTAAAGGGTACGTGCACATGCCTCCTTTCGTGCATCGCCGCCCGTGCATATCCTTGCCGCAATAAAGGTACCCAGAGCATAGATTTAATCTCAAGTTC
>NC_051413.1:5243204-5243337 GCF_015228065.2 Penaeus monodon
ATGCTAAATCTGCTTCAACAAAAGCCTTGGCCTCTCGCGCCGAACACCCAATCGCAGCCGCACGAACTCGAAGCAAACAAAAGCCAACCTAAACGGAGCTCTCTTCCACACGCACACGAACGCACACGAACAG
>NC_051413.1:5243434-5243625 GCF_015228065.2 Penaeus monodon
ATTCAAATGCCATACGGGCGAAATTAGCATTCTATCCAAGCACTCCCTCGCCCTAAACAAATGTGCACGTCCGACCCGCGATCTGAAAATCAATGAAGTGAAAATTGAGAAGTTTCCCCTAAGGACTTCGGCCTGTCGCGTTTTCCTAGACTCCATTAGGGTTAAGACAATCCTGCAGGGTCCCGAGTTTT
>NC_051413.1:5244243-5244464 GCF_015228065.2 Penaeus monodon
CAAATCTACAAAAAAAATTAGAAGAGAGAGAGAGAACAAGGAGGATAGTAAATATCTCCTCAACAAGAATGCGAGGAAGAAGAGGCGAAAGGTGGAAGAGGCAAGAGCACAGAGTAAACGACACGGGAGGAGCAGAGAGCGATTAAGACAGTCGAAGGAAAGATGCAGCATCCCGAAGGAGTCTACGTTTTAATGCGAAATCTCCCTCATGGACTGACAAG
>NC_051413.1:5244809-5244873 GCF_015228065.2 Penaeus monodon
TCATGGAAAAGAATAATTTCATCGACGCTTTCGCTGAATCCATTTCCCGCTGTTGCAACATCCA
>NC_051413.1:5244896-5244968 GCF_015228065.2 Penaeus monodon
CATGCTGCCATTTACAAGCCCTTTGATAATTCCAAATTTCCTGGCTGTGATAAATGCGGAACAGCTTTTATT
>NC_051413.1:5244992-5245158 GCF_015228065.2 Penaeus monodon
TATACATCGAACGCATCGGATACGTGGGACTCGAACGCTACAGGAAGCACAGGCTGATCCGAGCAAGTGGATCCTAGCGACCAGCTGACGGTGTCGACGATCAGCTGTTTCGTGCGAGTCGATTGCGTCATTTTCTTCTTTTTTTACAGGTGTGTCGCTCATCAAG
>NC_051413.1:5245631-5245956 GCF_015228065.2 Penaeus monodon
ATAGCGCCATTTAGCCATATGCATTTTCTTATCTCTTATCAGGATGCACAGCACCCGTCTTGTACTACAGTCAATCTGCATATTTTCTTTGTTATTGTCATTTCCACTCTCCGTCTCTCCTTTCGTTTTAATTTTCCCTTCCTTGCAGTTTTATGCTTTATCCTCGTATCCCTTCATATCCCTTTTAATCTCTTGCTCTGTGTTCCCTTCTTCATTACTGTGTCTCTCTTCCGTTTGCGATTTTCCTCTCTTCTAAGCAATCCCATTTTTACGTAATTAAATATTTCCGAATCTTGTTCGTTTGTCTTTTCAATTCATTATTTCG
>NC_051413.1:5246753-5247516 GCF_015228065.2 Penaeus monodon
AATACCACTTTGAAAAGAAAACAATCAATTCCACATCCTTTTTTTCTACATTTAATACAACATCCTATAAATTTCCCTTTCAGTTCACCCATAGACCTAAACAATTAATTTCCTTGTTCAAACTTGACGCCCAACGCCTCACTGAGCCACGAATCTCCTCGGTAAGGGGAGGGAAAGGGGTAGGAAGAGGGAGGGGGAGAGGGAGAAGAGAGGGAGGGGGAGAGGGAGAAGAGAGGGAGGGGGAGAGGGAGAAGAGAAGGAGGGGCAGAGGGAGAAGAGAGGGAGGGGGAGAGGGAGAAGAGAGGGAGGGGGAGAGGGAGAAGAGAGGGAGGGGGAGAGAGGGAGAAGAGAGGGAGGGGGAGAGGGAGAAGAGAGGGAGGGGAGGGGGAAGAGGGGAGAAGGAGGAGGGAGGGGGAGAGGGAGAAGAGAGGAGGGGGAGAGGGGAGAAGGAAGGGTGGGGGGAGAGGGAGAAGAGAGGGAGGGGGAGAGGGAGAAGAGAAGGAGGGGGAGAGGGAGAAGAGAGGGAGGGGGAGAGGGAGAAGAAAGGGAGGGGGAGAGGGAGAAGAGAGGGAGGGGGAGAGGGAGAAGAGAGGGAGGGGGAGAGGGAAAGGAGATGGGATGGGTGGGGAAGGGTCGGGGAGGGGGGGGAAGAGGGGAGGGGCGTGGGAAAGGGAAGAGGTGGGGAGAGGGAGGAGAGAGGGAAGGGAGATGTAAGGGAAGGTGAAAGCGAGAGGGAAAGGGGATGGGAGAGGGAAGGGCTGAG
>NC_051413.1:5248640-5248822 GCF_015228065.2 Penaeus monodon
CGGTCAATCCAAGGGTTCTCGAACAGTGCATTAGACCGAGGCTCAGATTACCCCACGGCGGGCGTCTCTCTTGGTCAGCATCACCAGCAAATACACATCACCAGCAGCTTTTATTCAAATTATTTGCCTTCAAGGAAAAAGGGGGGGGTGAAATTCGGCAAAAATGTTCGGAAAATGCGAAG
>NC_051413.1:5248874-5250133 GCF_015228065.2 Penaeus monodon
TTATACCCTAAAAAAGGAAGGATGAAAATGGAGCTCAGCGAGATCGCAATGCACGAATAAAGGAAGGGGGGAAACGAGGTAAATGTAAACAGGAAAGTGAAATTAGTGGAATGTGGTCAGGTCTCCCGAAATGCTAGGTCAGTAATTGTGAAACATGAGGAATCAATTTATCCAGCCCTAAAGTGGTGGAAATTGGACACAGGAGGTCACAGCCTAAAGGGGGGAAGAGGGGGAGGGGTGTGCTCTGCATGACATTCTCTGGGTTATTTCCTCATGCAAGAACACGAAAAGTTACTTCCAGTTTTTAGGGAAAATTATTCACAGATTCAATTTTTTTTCACTCGTATCTATCGATCATACTTAGAAAAAAATTATAAACAAATGTGATAAACAAGTTATACATAGAAAACTGTATTACGAGAAGTTTCAGTCTTCGATATTTAAAAAAAAGGAGAGTGAAAATTATACGGTTGTAATAACACCACTGAGAATCTTGCGACACGTGGCAATTCTAAGAGCTATCGAACTAATTACTGTATAACAATACAGTGATATTTATGTTCACCTCATTATTAATTAACCATCTCCTGATTCAACTAGAAGTGAATCACAACAATATATTTAAAAAAATATCACTCAGCACCAATCAGCCTTTAATTAATTTCTCTTCTTAATATATTATCGGTTTCTGTTTTCTATACTTGATTTTTCTATATCTTATGGTCCATATTTTTATAACATAATATATATTTCTTCTTTTAATATTTTATGATTTGTCTTTTATATTGTGTAATATATTTTCCTATATTATCTATACTTTTTCTATATTTCCAGATTATCACATTCCATATTCTATATTTTCTTCTACATTTTCTTTCGTTTTTTGTTTTGCTTATATATATATTTTTTCTCCATTTCTCTATATGCTCTCCATATTCCATTTTTTTCTGATGGACTTGAACAACAAGGGAAAAAAACACATGGGAAAATAGAGGCAATGAAAAAAGTTATCACGAAAAAACAATACATAAAAAACTATCTGTAAAGGGCACACTGACGTAAACGGGGGGGGGGGGGGTCTGGGGGTAGTGGGTTAAAGGGAGAGAGGGAGGGAGGGGGGTTAAGGAGAGTGTGGATATCTCGAATTGAAACGAAGGAATTGTGAGGAGGTTTGGTTAATAGTATTGAATAAGTCGTTTTGTTGTTATGAATTCGCGAAGTTCACTTAGGTGCGCATACAGATATGTATGTATGCAAAT
>NC_051413.1:5250496-5250678 GCF_015228065.2 Penaeus monodon
AGCACCAATAACAAGGAGTTCCGTTAAGTCTCTGAAAATGCTTAGCATCAACCCTCGCGCAGTGTTCCCAGCTCGGCGATTTATCTTATCCGAGAAGATTTACAGAAAATACAGGAAAAATATCTCCCGGGGGTCAAATATTCTCTCTATCAAGGTACGGTGAATGGATCATGGAAATGGCC
>NC_051413.1:5251323-5253105 GCF_015228065.2 Penaeus monodon
CACCTGACTATACCAACAAACAAAAAACACGACTAGTAATTAGAGCGTCAAGCTCAGAAATCCTTTTATTGTCCCAGAGACTCTGCTGGGCCGTGGCGAGACCTGGGGGAGGGGGGGGGTGAAAGAGGGGAGAGGGAAGAGGGGAACGAAGGAGAGGAGATGAAAGAGGGAAGAAGGGAGGGAAAAGGGGAAGAGGGGGGGAAAAGAGGGAAGGGGGGTTAAAAGATGGGGAGGAGGATATGCAAGGGAAGGAGAAAGAGAAAGAAAGAAGACGGGAGAAGCGGTGAATAAGGGAGGGGATGAGCGACAGAGGGAGAGACTGAAAGAGGGAGGAAACAGGGAAAAAATGAAAGACGGGGGAAGAGAGAAAGAGAGGAAGAAAGAATGGATAATGGAGAGAGATGAAGGGAAGAAGAGATGAAGATAGTGAAGGAGGGAGGAAGTTGGAACAGAGAGAGACAGGGAAAGAGGGAAGAAAGGAAACAGTGAATGAAGGAGGCATAGCGAAGGAGTGAAAAAGGGAGGAGGAGAAGAAAAGAGTAAAAAAGGGAGCAATAGAGGAACGGAGTGAGAGAGGAAGTAAGTAAGCGAGACACTGAATGACAGAGAAACAGACAAATAAAGAAAGACGGAGAAAGAGGAGAAATTGAAAGAGGGAGAGAATGAAAGGGATAGGTACGGGGAATGGAATAGTGAGAAAGCAGATTAGAGAAAGGGAGGGAAAGAGCAAGGAAAGGAGAAGGGAGAGGGCATGTGATAAAAGTGGTGAGGGAGAAAGAGAAGGAAAGAATGAAAATGGAAGAATAGAAGAGAACAAGAAACTAAAAGAAAAAGGTAAAGAAGAGAGGGAAAATAATAAAAAGAGGCACGGACATCAAAAAGAGGAAAGAAAGACAGGCAACTGCGGTAAAAGGGAATGAACAAACAGAAAGGAAGACGCGTCAACAGAAGACGGAATGGAGGAATTGAGAGCGAGAAAGAAGAAAAAAAAATAGAATTATATAAATAAACCGGATACGAATTTGAAGGAAAAAACTATTGGACGAAAAAGAATTAGAAAACACGCATGATATATAGAGAAAGAAAGAGAAATTGTGTGGAAAAGACAGTAAACATGAAATGAAACTAGAATGAAAGGAATATCAGACAAAAGACAGTAAAAAGAAGACAAAGGAAATACTAATAGGAACAAAGGCACAAAAAAGTAAAGAATGAAGACAGTGTTAAGAGAAGATACTAATAACCGTAGTTAGAAAAGAAAACACAATAAAAGAAAACAGAAACAATGAAAACAGAAACGTACGAGCTAAAAGAGACAACAACGGATTCTACTGTTACGCTGTTGACAAGGTCCAATAAATCTACGGACCGAAGACGCCGCGTTTAACTATCATCCGTTACCTACGCTATCCAACTTTTCTTACCTTATCTCGCGTGAAGTCTTAGAAGTTATGTTAGTTTTATATTCGAAATATGTAAACAACAAATATTACTGCCACGTTTTTTTTACAGCTAGTCCAGACTTTCGTAGTTAGCCAGGCAGTAAAGAGAGGATTATATCGTGTTATTCTACCATCTCATTTTCTCATGTTTTCTCTAAAATACACAAAGGCAGTTTGAAAAATATATGAAATAGAGATGATGCTGATATTTATAAAATCTATACTTAGAAATATATTACTGTGAATACAGTCAACAACAATAAACCTGATTTGAAAATATTTTATTTGAGAAAGAAATCTACCTGACAGAGCCAAAAATAGTCGATTCCTCTTTTCGAAT
>NC_051413.1:5253170-5253528 GCF_015228065.2 Penaeus monodon
CAGAACTCAAGCTTAACTACAAATTAACAAAGCAGTGTACACGCTAACCAAAATCACCCAGCAAATCTTTCTAGGGAGCGGAGAGTGACAAGAGAATTGCAACACGGATGAAGGATGCAACAGACTTGCAAGACGGCAGGATAAAAAGCATCGACAACAAATGGAAGTAATAACAAGGAAGGGGATGATGATAGCAAAGAGAGATTCTGCGAGAAATTAATGAATATTAACATCCCTTGATAAGAGAGAGTCTTACGGTCGCGTGAAAGCGTGAAGTGCAAATTGAGGAAGAGAGGGGAGGCAAGAGACGAAGACGGAGACAGAGACCGAAGCAAAAGCAGAGGAAAGGAGAGGGGAA
>NC_051413.1:5253754-5254108 GCF_015228065.2 Penaeus monodon
TGATAAACCCAATAAACCTTCGCCATGGCCATTATCACTACTGCCCATAAGGTCCTTGCCACGCCTTACCCTTACCCTTTAACCCAGCACGCTCGCAAAAAGTCGAACGCAGCTTATATTACATATTTCCATTTTTATCGTCCTCAGAATGTCAGCAACAGATTTACTCCCCTAAAAAAGGGATGAAGGAGGAGAGTAAAAAAAAGGACAGAAAGACAGAGAAACGGGGAGAGAAGAATAAGAACAGGAGGGAAAGGTGCACTGCATCATCTACTTCATTTGTTATCTTATCTAATTATCTGTTCATTTATTTGTTCTACTCGATTTTTGTTGAGAACCAGAGCCACGAATACG
>NC_051413.1:5254281-5254654 GCF_015228065.2 Penaeus monodon
ACAAACACAGTCCTAAACGAGTTAATAAAAAACAAGATTAACTAAATTTTAACAATTTTCTCCTCGTGGGAACAAATACGCAGACGGCACGAGCAAACTACTGCTTTCCTTTTGAGAGAGAGAGACGGCAGTATCGGGTGCCAGGCTGCAGAGTGCTAAGCTGGAGAGTGCCACGCAGGAGTGCCTCGCGGGAGAGTGCCACAGTGCCTTTCTCCTTGGCATACCTCTGGTCACGGCAACCGGGGACCACGGGGGAGGGGAAGGGGGGGAAGGGGGAATTCTACGGTGTCAAAGACTTTAAGAGCACTCGGTGCGGAAACATAAGCACGGGAAGATGGAAAGGCAATAGGGGAAAAATTGGTGATGAAGTAGA
>NC_051413.1:5256139-5256260 GCF_015228065.2 Penaeus monodon
ATGATAAATGATAGAATAGATAGAATAAAAAAATCGTTGCAGGGGAAGAGGTCTGAGCGAAAGGAAGAGGAGAAGGATGCAAAGGAGAGAGAAGGATGGAAGAGAAGAAAGTTTACGAAGG
>NC_051413.1:5256563-5257932 GCF_015228065.2 Penaeus monodon
GAAAAAAAACTCCTTCCAAACTTTTAAACATACACATCGAAGCCTCTGGAGGATCTGAACAAACCTTACCAGAAAAAAAGGAAGAAAATAAACAACAAGCATAAAAATCAACAACCTCACAGGAACCCAAACCTCATTCCACACAACACCCGCACGCAATATCCTCACGCAAAACGCACGCAACACCCTCACGCAACACCCACACGCAACACCCTCACGCAACACTCTCACGCAACACCCTCACGCAACACACGGCCGTAACACAAAACCGAGCGCCGACCGGAACACGTCTCTCCCAATCGCCGCTCTCGGATGACTCAATCACAGCGGAAAGAGACGTCGGGGGGGGGAGTGGGGGATGTGGGGGGGGGAGTGGAGGGAAGTGGGGGGAAAGAGGAAAGGCGGGGGTGAGGGGGGAAGAGGGGAGTGGAAGGAAGGTGTGGAAGTGGAGGGAAGGTGGGGAGTGGAGGGAAGCGGAGGAGAGAAGATGAGGGGAGTGGAGGAAATGGGAATAGAGGGAATGGAAGGGGAGTGGAAAGACAGGGAGTGGAGGGAAGTGGGGGGGGGGGAGGAAAGTAAGGAGATGAAGGGACGGGAGGAGTGGAGGGAGAAGGGAGTGGAGGGAAGGGGCTGAAGGAAATAGAAAGGAGTGGATGGAAGAGAAGAAAATGGAAGGGAAGGGAAAGAGGAGCTGAGGGAAGGAAAAGATAAAGAAGAGTGAAAATGTAGAGACAAGGAAAAGAATAAGAAGTGTAGGTGAGGGGCAGAGCGGAGGGAAAAACGAAATGGAAGAAAGGAAGGAGGGAAGAGAAACTGCGGATGGAGGAGAAGGACGGAGTGGAAGGAAGGACGGAGTGGAGGGAATGTGGGAAAGGAGGGAAAGGAGGGAAGGCTGGTGGAGGGAAGTGAAGGGAAGTGAAGCGAAGGCAAGGGACGGAGAGTAGGAGAGGGAGAGAAGAAAAGAAAGTTTGAAACAGGTAGAAGAGAGGAGAAAGATAACGGAGGAAGTAGGGGGGAAGAGGGAGAGAGAAAAGGCAGAAGGGAATGGAAGAATGAGGAGGAGAAGGCAAGCGAAATGGGAAAGAGAAGGAAGAATGGAGAGGAGGGTAGAACAAGAAACGGAAAATTAGGCCACAGGAAGAAGGGTTGCGAATGATAAAACAGGGGAGAGACGGAAGGAAAATAAAGGGGGGGGGAGAGAAAAGAGGAAAAAGAGAGGGAGGAAAAATGACTGAATTGAGAGCAAGACCGAGATGAAGAACAATAGTAACTATAGTGACGGCATCACCATAGAAATATAACAGTGCAAAATAATGGCATGAAAATGTTCACAAAAAAGGAAAAGGGAAATAGTTACTAAGAACGAGAT
>NC_051413.1:5258150-5258289 GCF_015228065.2 Penaeus monodon
AACAAAAGAGGAAAAGGAGGCAACAAAAAGAGGCGGAGAAGAAGGCGGAGCCATAAAGATAAAACATCGCTTTTACTTGCTGGAATTGAGTGTTGTCTGTTCAGAAATATGCGAGTTATGCCCTCCGGGCCTGCGGTAA
>NC_051413.1:5258388-5258899 GCF_015228065.2 Penaeus monodon
GAAGGGCTTGCCAACCCCGTCCCAGCGATCGAGGTAAACTGAATGAGGAAAGACAAGGCAGGCCGGGGCCGGGCTGGCTCCAGGCCACCACAACGGGCTTCACGGGGCGCGGTCTCTCGCGTATACGATTACGTCAGGAAACGAATTCCGGCTTTGGCTTCGGCTTGATGCACCGGCCGCCGCGGGGGGGGATGGCCGGTGGTGGAGGAGGCGGAAGGGAAACTGGAATTTACCGACAATTTATAAATCTGGAAATATATAAATATTTAAGACTTCGCTAGTTGTTTATATCTTTTCTCTCTCTCTTTCCCTATTTTTTTTTAACAGGCTGGGTATATTACTCCTTAATCGGATTACGGAAGTCTCAATATTACCGTGAAATTAGCAACTGATTTCGCGAGTCCGTCTCTTTTCTCTGTGAATTTTTCCCGGCTAACGCGTAAACATTCCTCTACACTTTTTCGCCGGTTCCTGGTGTAGTGCGAGACGAGGGCTAGAACTATGATAAAAT
>NC_051413.1:5259658-5259739 GCF_015228065.2 Penaeus monodon
TATCAGCTATTTAAAGCCCTTTATTTTTTCCGTCATATTAAGTTATTCCTTTGATGTCCTTGCTATACTGTTAAGAAAGAG
>NC_051413.1:5260127-5260312 GCF_015228065.2 Penaeus monodon
ATGTATCCCTGCCCCCTCCCCCTCCCCCCCTTACTTCTCCCCTTCCTCTCTAAACTATTACAGAAACCATCACGACGAAGCAGGGACTCGCTCATTCATTTTCAGCCTCAATTACGGGTCCTTAGGCTGCTTGAGACAAAGGCCGAATTCTTAAAGACAACGGCTATGAGGTAACCAAATGGCGC
>NC_051413.1:5260516-5260676 GCF_015228065.2 Penaeus monodon
AAAAATAAAGAATACTAACAACAATGATAAAAATAGCAATAATTCACAATAAAGGTATAATAAATTATTATAAATCAACGATAAAAAACTTATATGAATATAAAAAATGATACCATCATAATCATTCACCGTAATAATAAAAATAAACACCATCAGTTAT
>NC_051413.1:5260836-5261026 GCF_015228065.2 Penaeus monodon
GAACACTGTCGCTTCATCCGCATCAGGCAATCTACAGCCTAATCACTCAGGAGAAAAATGATAATAAGACAGCCCAGTAATTACTCGACCTTGTTAGAGACTTGGCCTAACTAAGACTAATGTGTAAATTGCATTAATTCTTTGAACGAAGAGAGGAGGAGAACCGGTGGAAAAGGGGAAAAGATGTTTG
>NC_051413.1:5261338-5261889 GCF_015228065.2 Penaeus monodon
CACGTATCACCCCGACACTAAGTTAAACCACTCATTCTAAAATCCTTCTAACACGTATTCCTTACACCATCGCCACTTCCCCCTTTCTCTGCCTATTTTTTTCCTCCTTCGCCTTCTCTCTTGCTCTCACTTCCTTGCAAAATGAATCTTAATCTTCTCATCTACCCCCCTATCTCCTTCCCCATATCCCCATTCTAACTAACACCATCAATTAATATCCCTACTGTTATTAACAGTCTTAAACCCCTTAACTAACAGGAGACAACCTGCACACTAGATCAATTAGCGGCTGTCAGACAGAGTAGACTAGGGCCCTTGGGTCGTCAATCTTCATACTAGAGAGATAAGGTGATAGGCATGGAAGCATTCGTTTTAAAAGTCTACGGATCTGGCGCCGCGTTTAACTTACTGTGTGTTGTGTATGGTGGATAGAAAGCCATCATTTTTTCTCTCCTTGTTTCATTTCACGACAATATCACACTTTTTTCTCGTTATTTAATTCCACGAAAATAATGTTATAGTATAATAAGATGATGAGATAAGGTGTATCG
>NC_051413.1:5261950-5262370 GCF_015228065.2 Penaeus monodon
GCACCATCAGTTCTCGTACGAAACATAACCATCCTAATCCCACTTTGAGTATGACAACTAAACTTTCTCTATCTTATCACTAATATATTCATCAGCACCGCCATTTTATAGCGCTTCCAAAGAGGCAAGAGAGGCTAAACTCTTAACAAACAGTAACAAGGGATAGCAGAAAATATGGGGAAGAGAGATGCCAAATCTGAAGCGTTAATGGGTTGGAAAGAGAGGGAGAAATGTAATGAAGTTGAGGAAAATTATCTCTGAGGCAAGACTTCGGAAGAAGATTTCGCAGAAGCTCGTGGCGGACAGAGGAAGAATCGGAGGAAAATGTAGAGGCAGTTTAAAGTCAAACAGATCGCCTTAAAACTGATCATGATGAATGCTATTACACTAATTACGGCTAAATGTCATAGTATTTACCTT
>NC_051413.1:5262688-5262860 GCF_015228065.2 Penaeus monodon
ATCCCTCGTCCTCATCTCCCTCCAGAACAAGCGTTTAGCAACCCGTTTATTTATCTGTCTTCTTTTTTTTCCTTTTTCTTTCTAAGCCACAACAGATGGGCATTTACCCAAAACTAGATGGCTTGTCACGAAGAAGAAAAAAATCAACAAGCTGCCTTCCCTTCACAACCAC
>NC_051413.1:5262886-5262952 GCF_015228065.2 Penaeus monodon
AGTCCCAACTGCCTTGAGGTGAGAGAAGTAAGAAAGTTGTATAGATAGGAAAAGTTTAAGCACCGG
>NC_051413.1:5263695-5263939 GCF_015228065.2 Penaeus monodon
AAATGGGGTTTTAAAAAACTTTCCCTGTTAACTTTGGTTTTATACACATTCGGCAAGCGGGCGACTTCGCTTTTGGTGTCCCTTTCAAGAATTTGTTTAATAGCATGCGTGTTTTCACACTTGTTTGCTTGCACAGCTGATCCTTGCAAGCGTAAAGGGACTGGGTGTAAGCATACAGATGACGGAAAATATTATCGTCTTTCTTCCCTTTTTCTTCAGCTCCCCTTCTTTATTTTTCTTTATA
>NC_051413.1:5264162-5264487 GCF_015228065.2 Penaeus monodon
GACCAGCCTATTAGCCAGCAATGGTTGACTAATGGGTTAGTTACGGCCATTATGCCAACCCTCTCATAAGTTTTTTTTTTCATCTTCAAGAGACGTGAAGTTTGGGCGAAGGTTGCGCCCGGGGATATAATTAGCGATATTTCTTTATTTTTCGATCAACAGGCTCTCTGGCACATTGCAACCATATGTACGTAGGTGTGGGCAGACATACACGCGTACGTGTGTTTCTCTATAATACGTATAGGTTTATGTGTGTGTCTGTTTCTTTTCTGTCAGTAAAGAAGGTCGGCGAGATAAGAGTGTAGTGTAGCCGATAAAAATAATA
>NC_051413.1:5264519-5264891 GCF_015228065.2 Penaeus monodon
AGCGATTGATTTTTATAACATTACTCTATTTCTTCTCTATTTTGTGTACACATAAATTTATTTTTGTTCTTCGTGGTCTTTGCAATCATCTCTATATATATATATATAATTTCCATAGTTAACTCGGTGTTAGTTTATCCTGTGACTTCCTTATTATCGTTGTTTTTTCCACTTTTATTTAATCCTTAGTATGTTTGCGTTTTTGTTTCTCCATATCCTCTCTTTTCTTTCTTTATTATCTAGTGTTTGTTTATTCCTTTCAATCCGTTTTTCTCTCCCATTCCATAAACATTTCTTTTCTCCCCTCTCTCTCCACTCACTCATTTCCCCCTGAATTCTCTGCGTTCCTGCTCTATCCCTTAATTCCTCCAT
>NC_051413.1:5265279-5266023 GCF_015228065.2 Penaeus monodon
TCCTTCCCCTTACCTCAATCCCTCCTTCTCCTCCTTCCTTTTTCCTACCCCCCTATCCCCCCTCCTCGTCAATCCCCTCCTTCTCCTTCCTTTTCCTTCCTCCCCCCCTACACATGGTAATGAGGCTATACATCACGTTGATGCTTATTACCGCACTGGGTGATGAATCCTCATCTCCTCTCACTTCCCGCTAAGCCTCCGTGACACCTGAGTTATCTCCCCCCCCCCCCCGGCAGATCCCCCGACAGGTGAAGCCAAGGTGCTAGACAGGTGAGTAAGAGAAAGAAAGGGGTTCTAACAGACGGAGATGAGGCCAAGGAAGGAGGGAAGAAGAAATAATTCAAGAAGACGAAAGGAGAGGAAATGATAGGGGTAATAACGATCAAAGAAATGAATAAGAGACACTTTCGAGAAATTCTAAATGCCCTACCAGACACGACAATAACCCCCTCCCCACACACACACACAAAAAAAAATCCTCATAAAAAAAACGGATTCTTTCCTAATCAGTAAGGTAAAGCAAAAAGAAAGAATGAAAAAAATAGGTAAAGGAGACAGGGGTGAGACATAGGCAAACAGAGAGGTGAGGTCTCGGCCAGGTAAGGACTATCAACAAAAGTGACACTCCCGCTGTTGACAAAGGACGTGAGGTGTATAGAGAGAGCCACGTGAAGTGTGTGTAAGGGTGACACCATGGCTTGTGTTACTATGACCGCGCCGATGTGTTGAGAGGAAGGAGAAGGT
>NC_051413.1:5266406-5266627 GCF_015228065.2 Penaeus monodon
CATCACACCACGGACTGACAGAGAGAAGAAAAAATATATATATACATTATAAAAAAAAACGATATTTGTTAAGAAAAAAAAATTAAAAGGCAACCAAAGTTTTGATCCTCAACAACACAGCAAATGACCCAATACATTCAAGGGTCGCTCTGCACAAGTAGGAGAGCAGATACGAGCCTATAAAAGTGTGCCAAAGATGTACGATACACTGATAAAGCTAC
>NC_051413.1:5267156-5267358 GCF_015228065.2 Penaeus monodon
TTTAGCACTATCTATATTCCTCACGCACTCCTGCTTTCTGGTGGGGGGAGAGGGGGGGAGGGAGGCTGTGAGCTCTCCCCGGGCAACTCTTAGAGACCGCTGGCATATGTATGATTCATGCTCTGAAGGTATTCATTTACCTTTTCTCTACATGCGCACACTTAAAACTTGTAGAAATATCCGCAATTATTTTAGTAAATGG
>NC_051413.1:5267422-5268109 GCF_015228065.2 Penaeus monodon
TTTTTTCTCTGTGACCAGAAATTCTCATGTCGAACTTATCACACATTTGGGTTAAATTACGTTTGTAGATTCTGACTTTGCATTTCTTAACGTTATCCTCTCTTCCTTCTTCCTCTCCATGAAAAGAAAATCTCGCATACGTAATAACCAGTGACAACAAAGAAAAGACAAAATCATATCTGTTTCTGTGTATTTCTTCCTTACGTTTTGGAAGAATTCACATTCCCTTTTGATTCTGTTCTCATTCCATCCCAGATATACATATGAGCACACACACCGTATATATATATTTCTCGCATCAAAAAAAAAAAATCCTTGTTTCCTGCGTACTGTTGCTAAAGTTCCTGGTCGGTTAATCTCCAAAGCACGCCATTTATACGGGCGCTCTTGTGAATTCTAATCTCGCGTGGATAACTCTGTCGTAATACGGGTAATAGCGAACAACTTGGCAGTGATTTACCATTACCATTATAACCAATATTTTATCATAACAAAAGCAAAAGGAACAGACAGTAACAGAAACCTCTGGAAAGCTATATGCAGATCGTGATCGCCATCAAAATCAAATAAATTTGTTCCCTGGTTACGGGCAACTCATTCAAAAAACTTTTATCACAATCCGTTTGTAGCTTTTCCTGCAATCCAAAATAATTAGTCTAACAATAACAGCGAGCAACAAAGAAATGG
>NC_051413.1:5268189-5268269 GCF_015228065.2 Penaeus monodon
TAAACCTTAACCCGCACTCGTTACCCCCCCCCCCCCCCGACACAGTCTTTCACCAAAGACTAATATCGATACCCAATATC
>NC_051413.1:5268318-5268716 GCF_015228065.2 Penaeus monodon
GGGGGAAAAAAATCATAACCACGATTCACGATGATGTTTCACAGACAATTAGATTTCCGGATCAAGAGACCCGTCCCCGAGGAGACGACCCGATCTTAACGAAAATATGAAGTCATTTCGCTCCCGTCCGTCGAGCTGGGATGTTGACACGCTAAACACTGTCCCTGTTCCTGGCGGTTAATATCATAAGGGAGAGCAAGCAGGTCGGGGGAGGAGACTTCGATTCCCTTCTCTGGGATTCTGTGCCATTTATTGGATTGGATTGCGTGTGGCTGTGGGTGCGTCTGTGGCAGGTACATGGGGGATGTGCTTACGATCAAGATGGATGTATAATGCATATGTTTCGATCTATTTTGAGTTTTATTGAATGTATTGATACACGCACACGTAGACACATC
>NC_051413.1:5269011-5269111 GCF_015228065.2 Penaeus monodon
CGAGGCATCAGCGACAGCGTTACAACACCACCAAATGATATCGCTGACTAGCACCCCCTCCCCCCCTCAAAAAATCCAGAACAAGAAAATAGGTGAAAGC
>NC_051413.1:5269310-5269403 GCF_015228065.2 Penaeus monodon
GGGGGGGGCAAGCAGCTCAAGCATACCCAGCCACAATAACAAAGGGAAGGACCCCTGACCCCTGACCCCCCTCTAACCCCCACCCAGCGCCAT
>NC_051413.1:5269431-5269571 GCF_015228065.2 Penaeus monodon
CGGGCTCGATGTTCAGCGAAGTGCCATAAAATTGGCCGCTGACGGTGAGACCTCGGCGTCCTAAACTCTCCCTCGGGGGCCCTGCGCTCTGGCACTCCCCCTACCCCCCCCGGGCGCACTCGATCCCCCGGGGAACGAAG
>NC_051413.1:5269829-5269940 GCF_015228065.2 Penaeus monodon
AGACTCGAGAAGTTGCCAGATTCAATTTTTTCAAGGAATTACGTACACATGTTACTTTTTCCTCTCATCAAAGTGATCCCTGGCAAAACTAGCGTTGGGTGTGTCGTCTCT
>NC_051413.1:5270305-5270816 GCF_015228065.2 Penaeus monodon
TTGGGGGTAACTTAGTGATCTACAAGGTCTTTGATGTAAAACAAAAAGTTTACGTAAAGGCCATGTTCCACAGTACGTTGGTAATGAACATAAAAAAATGCTTTAATTTATATAGTGAAAACAATACGGACATAGACGATGTATAAGCCAAATTTACCTGTATAAGTTTACCATTATAATGCTGCTCAGCATGACCTACTTTGTTTTATCGCGGCCATCTGTATTATCACTATCACTGTTAGTAAATAAGCCTATCTTGTATATTTTACGATTAGTTTTCCTTTTTTTCACTGGTCGTCGTTTAATAAAGTTGCTTGAAGAAAACCTAAAGGAAAATCGAATAAATTCATGATTTTTCTGTTGCCTGTTTCAGCGGATTCCCATAAACCATCCCTCATTATTTACCAAAATCCGAGTCAAAGGAAATGAAAAATTGTATCTGGTTTCATGACAAGATACACATCGCAGCAAAATATCTGAGACAGAAAATAAATATAATAATATAATAAAA
>NC_051413.1:5270902-5271780 GCF_015228065.2 Penaeus monodon
AATGATTAACAAGGATACAGAACCGCGCACAGAAAACAGCGTTCTTGATGACAACATTTGAATTTTAAATAAGTCCCCAAAATGGACACGTTCTATCATTTCATCATTATGTAAATTTCGTGATTTACGACTCGCACTTGGAGCTACGCGCTATACTGTCCTGGATTATGTTAAAGAGCATCTCTCTCAAAACGCCAAAATATACATATGGCCATTTGTTCCAATGAAGCGCCGTGATTTTTTCCCCTGATTTTGTGACCTCTCTCAATTTTCATATTGTGTTTTCTCTTTGTCTTTTATTATCATTTGTTCTGATTAAATTGACGTTTTTCAATTATTTTCACGACTCTTATATACATGTATTGTGACTACTTATCTCTCGTGACATAGTCTCGGGATCTCACTCAGATAACACACATCAGTTATCCATTTATATCAGACACATCGCTAATGTCAGAAGTCTCTAAATCATGGGATACATAAACTTATCTATCCCAGTTCAAAATATAGGTAAACAAGTAAATAAATAAAATCCATTGCAGCGTGCGAACAGAGTACACGTAAGACGACATATGCGAGCGGATTAGAAGCAGCGGCGGCCGGGCGGGAAGGACCATATCATCCAGCACACTTTGCTCAGACTTGCACGAGATTCGAGACCTCTTTCTCTCCTCTCGCCAGACTTTGTGAAGAAGTTGTTGATAGTTAATGTAACATGTTTAATGGGACTAAATGACGCACTTCCTGCTCGGCAACTTCCGGGACCTGAACTAATACACCGACTCGCCAAGAAGGAGAGTGAAACTTCAAGTTTGCGTTTCTCTCCCGCCATCTTTAACTGACGGCGGCGGCACGGCTGGAGAGGGAAGGGATGACGC
>NC_051413.1:5271806-5271903 GCF_015228065.2 Penaeus monodon
GAAGGGGTCCGTGTAACTCCCCCGGGGTTGCTGTTCTTCTCAATTTCGATTTTCGGTTATTCTCTGTTTTCATGTTTACCCCTTCGCTCTCCATTTC
>NC_051413.1:5272586-5273063 GCF_015228065.2 Penaeus monodon
AACCTAACTCCGTTACTCAGTGAAAGAAATATAAATCCACATGCGTGTTTTTGTTGTTTTATTTCATTTCCCGCCTTTGTTCGCCGAATCACGGAAGAACGAATGGCATAGACTATCGCTTCGTTTGTGTTTTTCGTCAACCAGAGGAAATAGAATAAAAGCATGCGCTCTCGCCCGACTAGGCTGATTGGCAAACTGTTGACTGAAGGAGGTGAAGACGATGAAGGCGAAGGCCAAGGCGGGGGAGGCGTCGCGGGAGGCGTCGCGGGAGGCAGAGAGGGGAAGGAAGAGAGGGGAAGGCAGAGAGGGGGAGGAAGAGAGGGGAAGGAAGAGAGGGGGAGGAAGAGAGGGGGAGGAAGAGAGGGGGAGGAAGAGAGGGGAAGGAAGAGAGGGGAAGGAAGAGAAGGGGGAAATCGGGATAATATTTACTCGCACGAAAACCGGTAAACATGTGTGCAGTTTCAGTCTCTCTGTTTT
>NC_051413.1:5273408-5273651 GCF_015228065.2 Penaeus monodon
CCCCGCGGGCACCGCCCCTCCGGCCGCAGCGGAGCGCCCGCAGCGTCCTGCCCGTCTGACCGTGATAATGACGAATGTTCCGGAGAGGTTCACGGACACGATATTGCCGAGCCGCGAAGGTGGCGAGGCCCCGAGGCTTCCCTGGCCCTTCCCTCGCCCGGAGTGCTGGAAGCCTCGTTTCGTTTTTTTTTTTATCTCGTGTTTTCATTGATTTCTTTTTTCACATTAGCTTGTGGGTTTGTA
>NC_051413.1:5273854-5274704 GCF_015228065.2 Penaeus monodon
TCATCTATCACTAATCGCCAACATAAACCGCCATTAATTATTTTGATAGAGAAAGATCACTCGAAAATCGGATATTCCATATTATTTTATATCAGTTTTTATATCAATTCCGCATCAATATTAAAAACAGATGACATTTATTATATTCTGTGGCAAGCGCAGCATATGATATACTAGATATGCAGTGATTCACATATTTTTCTAATGACAGGCAAAGTTCCAAAATGTCAACTTTGAACAATCGGGCTTGTCAGAGTTCAAAAGGTGAACAGGCCATACCATAGTTAAAAAAGGAACATATAAACTGTTCATTTTAAAATTCAAACGATCAAAGTTAAAATCATCAAATGTGAACAAAAGACTTAACATTTTTTTTTTTACTTACAAAAAATATCGGGCATGTCAAAGCTCAGAAGATCAAAAAAGAGCAACTGCCGTGACCGATTTCTCGCTTCATTTCAGTGTTTCTTTGAAATTAAATAGAAGAGCAGAATAAAAATAAATAAATAAATAAAACAAAAGCAACCTAAACCAGGAAAGAGGCAAAAAGAGAAACTTTACTTATCGGGTTTGCAAAATTCCAACTTACACGGGATGCCACGCCCCATGGCTCACGGTAGTTTCTAGGCTCAGTTCTTCAGTAATAAATAAACATATAATACCAAAATAAATATTTCTTATGTGTAAGAATTATTTTGAAAAAGTATATAACGTCCTTGCATTTAAAAATCCAATAAAAACACATAAAATCTAAAAATCAATAATGAGCGTAACTAGACAAATCGATAGAAGTCTCTCTGTAAGTAAACATCATTAAACTTTTTGTTGAACATTTAGTAGTAAAGATTAG
>NC_051413.1:5274738-5274819 GCF_015228065.2 Penaeus monodon
TCTGGCAACCAATGTAACTGAAAAAGTGTTTATGTTTATCTCGGACTAGGTAAAATTAAGAAAAGAACCTTACAATATATA
>NC_051413.1:5275065-5275400 GCF_015228065.2 Penaeus monodon
AGACAGGTAGATCGAAAGAGAAAGATTCACCTGTGAATTTCCAAAAATGAATTCTCACAGCATAATTCGGTGAAGAACATGCAATCAAATTTCAACCCTAGACTGAGGACACACCTTTCCCTCCTTCCTTCCACGCACCTCAACCAATCACCCCCCCCCCACTACCCCAGCGCACAACTGATTTCATTTCACGGATTTGAGCCTTCTCTTCCTCGAAAACCTTTCTTTTTCCCACCTCACCCCTCCCCTTCTCCCCACCCCTTCTTCTAACTATCCTCTGAGAGTCTCCCCCCCCCCTAACCGAGTGTCGTAAAAAAATAGCGTTCTTAACTCTC
>NC_051413.1:5275500-5275680 GCF_015228065.2 Penaeus monodon
GGATGGCCCAAGGGAAAGGAGGAGGGGGGAAGGGAAAGGGGAGAAGGAAAGGGAGGAAGGAGAGGGGGAAGGGAGGGAAAGGAGAGGGGGAAGGAAAGGGGAGGGAGGAGGGAGGAGGAGGGAGGAGAGGGAGGAGGGAGTGAAGGGAGGGGGGGAGGGAGGGAGGGAGAGGGATGGGGG
>NC_051413.1:5276025-5276194 GCF_015228065.2 Penaeus monodon
CGTGTTCCTCTATTTTTACGGCGTGTTCCCTTGTCACTGGACACCGAAACAAGCCTGACATTCACACCTGAACAAAAGCATGAACAAATCTCCCGATGAACACACCTGGAGCGCGAGACTGACGAGGAAAGGTAACATTTCAAGGCCCCATGGCTATAGTTGGAGTTTC
>NC_051413.1:5276936-5277051 GCF_015228065.2 Penaeus monodon
CCGGCCAAGAGGACCACTAACTGCTCTTTGGCTAAATAAGTTGTAAAGAAGTTTAGGTACGTCATCAGCAGCGTTTCGTGAGCGGGAGGTTGGGCGACGTGCCTGGGAGGGCGGC
>NC_051413.1:5277329-5277442 GCF_015228065.2 Penaeus monodon
GAAGAAGGGCATTTGGATATAAAGTATATGTTTGTAAAGAATGAAAAGCGACATTGACAGAGGAGAGAAAAACAAGTTACAATAAAAAGGAGAAGAACGTAAAAAAGTGAAAA
>NC_051413.1:5277601-5277752 GCF_015228065.2 Penaeus monodon
TACGTGCTTTATATACATTTGAAATGTATGTGGATATACCGCAGACTTACGAAACAAATCCCACTGCTGAATAGATAAAATATTAATGCCAGATTTCATAACTGTACATAGACTAAAGAGACAGTATAGGAGAAAATAAGCTCTAAAGGGA
>NC_051413.1:5278161-5278260 GCF_015228065.2 Penaeus monodon
TGCAACCGAAGACGCCCATCCATCCACCCCCCCTTCCCAAACGCCCCGCCCAACCCGCCCCGCAGCAAACGACGGGGAAGAAACAGGTGAAGCGCAGCC
>NC_051413.1:5278598-5279020 GCF_015228065.2 Penaeus monodon
CCGAGCGTCCGACACCTCGACACGACGCTCTCCTGGGACTAATGAAACAAGCCATCCAATCACAACGGACCTTAGCCCAGCACTTTTATGCCATTGGTGGATATTTGAACGCATAAACTCGGATGTACGGATAGAACACAAATTGGGTTCATCAACATGATATTTCTTTTCGTGGGGGAGGGAGGGAGAGGGGGGAAAATCTTGTAATGTACAATTGCTTACATTTTTTCCTTGCTTTTTAAAAATATATATTTCTTCGTTTTAAGTGCTGGTTAGAGTGAAAATGATTTGAGCCCGAGTCCCGTCGCTTATTATAAATGAAGAGCTATCGCCAATTCTGACAACCTGAATGATTAAAACCATCGCCATTAAAGAATATTCACAAATTCATAATAAGAACATTTTGATCTCTCGTCTCCATG
>NC_051413.1:5279060-5279351 GCF_015228065.2 Penaeus monodon
GTTTCTCTTTGTCCACACAAAATAACTGTACAGGACATGTACATTTCGTTATCTTTCTTTGTGTCACATGTTATCATTGTTATCAAGGTACTACTAAGATTCTGTATGAATAGTGACTTACGTTATTATCCGTAGTGATAAGGATAAAAAAGCAAAAACAATGGTGGTTACGGAACACAATGCTAGGTAATCTTACACCACTTTTCTCCATGCTATTTAATACAATATTCAAGAAAATAGATATAAAAAAATCGAAATCATGTCATCACGTGACAGCCACCCAAAATTATA
>NC_051413.1:5279482-5279657 GCF_015228065.2 Penaeus monodon
TATTATCATTATCATGTGTTGATATTATCACTTAAATAACAAACAAACAAACAAAAATGAGTCACACACCCATCACGTCAAACTTGGACTTTGTTGGGGAAATAACGCAGAATTCTCCCCTCCTTCCCTCTCCGCCGATCGGAAGGGCCGGGCACCGATGCCACATTCCAGATAA
>NC_051413.1:5279804-5280075 GCF_015228065.2 Penaeus monodon
CGAACGATCTGCCTAATAGTTACTTATATCTCAATTTTCTGTTGTTTATAAGCTTATACACCATAAACGGTAACAGAGGCCGCGCAGGTGAGGCACCGACCCGCCCATTCCCCAGCCTCCCTTCTGTAACGTGTAATAAAAAAACACGTGTCGAACATGTTTTGATTCTATTTATCTGTTCAATTCATT
Source organism: Penaeus monodon (assembly GCF_015228065.2). Classification (NCBI taxonomy): domain Eukaryota; kingdom Metazoa; phylum Arthropoda; class Malacostraca; order Decapoda; family Penaeidae; genus Penaeus; species Penaeus monodon. Next base: position 5,279,994 of record NC_051413.1, read on the forward strand.
GTACTTTTTTAATAGCTACGAATGTACTTCCTAAAAGACGTGTTTCGAAGCCTCATCCATGTTCACGTTTGTATTGATATCG
>NC_051413.1:5280317-5280953 GCF_015228065.2 Penaeus monodon
AGGACCCACTTTGTCTTTCCCCATTGCCGTGGCTGACTGAAAATTGGCCAGCGAAGGAAACCGGCAATTTAAATGAAAGCGCGTGCACAAGCCAATGTTTTGGGGTTGAAAGTGGACTCCCGGAAGCTAAAAACACCAGAAATCGTGTACTGTAGGTCAGTGCCTGGCGAAAGTAGCTGGTGAAAGGAGGAATTGGTACTGTGTTCGTGTGTGGTTACCTTTAAGTCAAGTAGTTCCCGTTTTATCTAATACTTTATAAATCATACGTCGAAATGAAGGAAGTTAGTAACCAGTTACTCAGTATTTTGGTTAATTGGCTGCCTGCGATGGATAATATCCTCATTGAAACCAAGCCTATTATCAAGTTTAACCAAACTGTTATTCTACATTGACAACTTTATATATGTGTGTGCTTGTGTTTGCATGCAGGCGCACAGAAGGCAGGAAATAGGTACAGAGAAAGGAGGAAGCAAGCAATGGCGCCGTGCCTGTTTTTTCCTCATCAGAAATATTCAAGAATAGGCAATCGTTCCGTCTTTCTTTAAGAGAGAAATTCAAGCCACAGTTTCCGTTCCTTTTTCATTCTGTGTTGGACGTTTTTCTGTAGCTAGATTGTAATATTTCGAAAAGAAAGGA
>NC_051413.1:5281278-5281476 GCF_015228065.2 Penaeus monodon
ACCCGTCTTCTGTATATGACTAGTAATCCCGAGGCAATATCAACGCAATCATCGGGACACATGAATCTGTCATTTCCAGCCCAAACAGGAAAAATAAAACAGCTGATATCTCAAATCCAACGATCGCAGCACGTCCATAAGGGTCAATATATACGGCTAATCAAGCAACGAGCCAGCTTTGCAGACTAAGGTTACGTC
>NC_051413.1:5281899-5282091 GCF_015228065.2 Penaeus monodon
ATGACAACCGAAAGAAAATGAATGAGGGAGTAAACGAATGAATGCCAATTACCTGGCCGACATCCAGGCTGAATAAAGGAAGAAAGAGAGAAGATAAGATAAGCAACGCACGCTGCATGAGCTTTCGTGTGCTACGAAATAAAAAAAATGTGTAAATGATAATCAGTGTAAACAAGTGTAAACACGCGCGCG
>NC_051413.1:5282170-5282297 GCF_015228065.2 Penaeus monodon
TACCCTAAGGGTTTATTTATAAAGCCTACAATCTAATAGCCTCACTTTGAGATACAAGGGCGGGAGATATCAAAAGCCGAGCGGAAAACCGCTATCATAAATGATCAAGGATGCTGGGAAAGCGAGC
>NC_051413.1:5282718-5283248 GCF_015228065.2 Penaeus monodon
CCCCTCGACCAAGCTCAAGACATAAAACTATTTATATTGGCACTAGATAACCTCTACCTGGAGGAGGGGGGGGGGAGGTAAGAAGAGGAGGAGGGAGAAGGAGAAGGAGAGGAAAGGGAGGAAGAGAAGGAGAGGAAAGGGAGGAAGAGAAGGAGAGGAAAGGGAGGAAGAGAAGGAGAGGAAAGGGAGGAAGAGAAGGCCAGGGCAGGGAATAGGAGGAAGGGAAGGAGAGGGAAGTCAAGGAGAAAATCAGAGGAAATGGGATGAAGGAGAAGGGAAGGATAAAATAAGAATGGAGGAGTAGGGGGATAAAGAAACAAATGGGGACGAAAAGGGCGTAAGAAGAGGAGAATAGCGGAGAAGGGAGAGGAGAACTAGGGGACGGGGAAGAGGAGAGGGGAAGGGGAGGAGGAGGGGGAAGAGGGGACGGATGAGAGGGGAAAAGGGGTAAAGGTAACTGGATTCTCATCATATTAGCTGACAAGCGACCTCTAAGAATCTGTTCTTCGCTCTCCGATTTGTTTTGTTTT
>NC_051413.1:5283569-5283639 GCF_015228065.2 Penaeus monodon
AAATGAAGACGAGAAGCAGAAAAGAGAAACTCGAGGGAGTAGATCGAGAAAAATGTGTGAAATAGGCATT
>NC_051413.1:5284433-5284508 GCF_015228065.2 Penaeus monodon
CGGAGTGATTCATCAGAACAATATGGGACCCGTTATTCACAAATATAAAATCAGTACTGCTAATCAAGCTTCGCA
>NC_051413.1:5284844-5284946 GCF_015228065.2 Penaeus monodon
CGGGAATCCCAAATGCCTCAACACTTCAATCTCCACGGCAACGAGAGAGATATACCAACAGCTTAGCACAATCCTATCTGGGAACACGCACGCGCGCGCGCG
>NC_051413.1:5285333-5285467 GCF_015228065.2 Penaeus monodon
CTTATCCTTATCGGTGTCACACGTGTCATAGTCATGACAACACGCCAGTCGCCACTCGGGTTAAGCATGCGGCGGCGCATCCGAAGGAGGAGGAGAGGTGATTCGCTAAATCTCACGCAGGGACACCGCGGCAC
>NC_051413.1:5285666-5286022 GCF_015228065.2 Penaeus monodon
CAAGATTTACCAACCAAAGAGGAAGAGGAAGAAAGTCCATCTAAAACAAATATCAGATAAACGATTAAACACAAGATGACTTCATATCAGACTCCGAGTGACGTCCTTCAGTGATGTCGCCTGAAATCTAAGTCTGCGAAACTTCATAGAAATCAGCAAATTGAATAAAAAGGAAAAAAAGAAAGCATTAAAAATTTTGTTGAATGAATAATATACTGGTATGACTTTTTAAAACAAAAAAGTAAAATCGCACCGCATTCAGGTCTTCGGAGAAATGGCATTGATTTCTGATTCTCTTTATTCATAAGGTTTTTAAAAATCGCCATATGTTTGTGGACCAGAAAATTTATCAAATG
>NC_051413.1:5286487-5286746 GCF_015228065.2 Penaeus monodon
AGGCCAATCTCATATTCACTTACCCACATCAATATCGACCGAGCTCCCATCGCCTCGTCAATAAGGACCGTTACTGCAACCGTAACAGCGAGATTATCCCGAAGGCCAAAAACGCCTTATTGCGAAGAAGGGGCAGAGTGCTTAGGAAAGAGATTCGGATGCAATATCCCAAAGACTACTTGTGGGAGGAATGTTCGCTTTATTCCGTCTCTTCGTTAGCGTGGAGGAGGGGAGGATGAGTCTTGACGGCCCATAGCAG
>NC_051413.1:5287101-5287334 GCF_015228065.2 Penaeus monodon
TAGCTTCTCGACCGCGCATGGCAAGCAGATCTAGGTGGATTTCCTCTCAAACAACACGGGATCAAGTCCATGTCGAGCCTTTGTGTCCCGCCGCCTTCCTGCAAGTGACGAATGCCTGTACTCTCGCGTTTGTGTAGAAAGCAGTTAGGGTTGTTTCATTGTTATTATCCAGGGTTTGTTGTAAGTTTTCCTTAACTAGTGTATGCCAGTCCATTCCCTCTTTCAATGCTTCC
>NC_051413.1:5287477-5287612 GCF_015228065.2 Penaeus monodon
CCCACTATTGCTTTAATTTCATGAGAATTATAGATTTGGTATATATTCTTTTGTAATATAACGAAGCTAATGATGGGGTCTCTAAACATTTGCAGTCTCCACTTTTCATGAAGCTGAAACGTGAATTGAGCGCTC
>NC_051413.1:5288051-5288240 GCF_015228065.2 Penaeus monodon
CAATTTTCGCCAGTTTTCTCACGCACACACACACACAAAAAAAATTAATTGCCACAAATCTCCCCCCCCCCCCCGCCACGCTTGAGTACCGAGAGAGCGAGGCGTTTCCAAGCCAACCGTACTCCTTGGCGGGATTCAAGGGAAGGCTGGTGCTGTGAGAGGAAGTTCGTTGTATTCCAATAGTTCAGT
>NC_051413.1:5288327-5288397 GCF_015228065.2 Penaeus monodon
GGGGGGGGAGGATTCTTTTACTGAAAAAAAACACCATACTGATAAAGGCAAATACTAACACAGACTTAGG
>NC_051413.1:5288874-5289583 GCF_015228065.2 Penaeus monodon
GCATGAACAAACTTTTGCAATTGACCTTAACCCACACAGTGAGGCAAGTTCCTCTGAAGACCAGGCTTTACCTCAGCAACATGCCTTGCACAAAGATCCTTAGCGGAACTACAAGACGTGAGGATGAGGAGGCAAGTTAAGCCCAAAATAATGACCTGAAACCACTCAGCATGCACTTCCGGTTTCAATTTCTAATTAATGTATTTCAATCAATCTGAAATGCTCAGGTAATTGATCCACCCTACAGATTTAATTATCTCCTGCTTTTTTTACAACAGATTTACCACAAAACTTACTTAGAATCAACCATGGTCAACCATAACCTCCCTAAAAAAAACCGTTCTTTACCCCCAAATCGCCCCATCTCTCCCGAAACCACCACCAGAACCAGAGACAACCCACCCATAAAAAAATACCCCCCCCCCCCCCACGATCCGTCCTTAACTTCTATCATAAATCGGACGGCAAGCGAATCCACCCATCAACCGGGAAATACACGTGTCCCTTTATCCACAGCCTCCCTCTGTGGCAATAAGTCAGAGAGACTGCTGGATTCAAGTGGCTTTACAACAGCTGGAAATAGAGGAAGGCTTACAAAGCGGCCACGTGCGTTCAGGGTTGCGCAGACGATGTTTTACGCCTCGTTCTTGCTTTGCAGTTGGGTGAGGGGACTAAACATCGATTTGAAATAGGGTCTTAGTTCCCTCGC
>NC_051413.1:5289749-5289854 GCF_015228065.2 Penaeus monodon
TCAGCAATAGTACCAACATATACACAAATCCCACGTTACCATAACGACCTCAAAAACTTACTCCCTGCAGACTAACTAACCAAACAAAATCCCCCCCCCCCAGAA
>NC_051413.1:5289877-5290594 GCF_015228065.2 Penaeus monodon
GATTTCAAACCAAATCTTTCTCAAATGAAAACTATTTCTAAAACTCGATTCCCGACATATAACAGCGACATATTTACGACACGAATCAATCCCGAGGTGTATTGCAAAGAGGAGAGAAAATACCTTATCCCCCCCCCCCCAAAAAAAAAAAAAAACGGGGGGAAAGGGACAAATGGGAGAGAGGGAAAAAAGAGGGGAAAGTGGGAAAAGGGGAGGAAAAAAGAGGGGAAAATGGGAAAAGGGGAGGAAAAAAGAGGGGAAAGTGGGAAAAGGGGAGGAAAAAAGAAGGGAAAGTGGGAAAAGGAGAGGAAAAAAGAGGGGAAAATGGGAAAAGGGGAGGAAAAAAGAGGGGAAAGTGGGAAAAGGGGAGGAAAAAAGAGGGGAAAGTGGGAAAAGGGGAGGGGGAAAAGAGGGGAAAGTGGGAAAAGGGGAGGGAAAAAGAAGGGAAACTGGGGAAAGGGGAGGAAAAAAAGAGGGGAAACTGGGAAAAGGGGAGGAAAAAAGAGGGGAAAGTGGCAAAGGGGGAGGAATAAAGAGGGGAAACTGGGAAAAGGAGAGGAAAAAAGAGGGGAAAGTGGGAAAAGGGGAGGGGAAAAAGAGGGGAAGAGGAGAGGAAAAGGGGAAAAGGCGCTGTTGTATACATCGAGAATGAGGGGAAACTTTAAATGGTTTGGCGGATATTATGCTGTTTGTCCTGATTCCAGTTTTTTCCCTTTT
>NC_051413.1:5290978-5291053 GCF_015228065.2 Penaeus monodon
CGTGATGTTGACGTGAAATCAGCATTTTGGGCGACTTCCATTTTTTTTCTTTTAAACCAATTTCATTTGCTTCTT
>NC_051413.1:5291368-5291620 GCF_015228065.2 Penaeus monodon
CCTTTTACGGTATCTCTGATTTTCTTCTTTATCCATAACCGTAAATAATTAATTAGATTATAATAATTATAATCTAAAATTACAATCACATACACAATCATTTATAATATCAACATTACTTATTATGGTTCTGCTTGTTCTAAATAAATACATTTACAGGCCATTCCGTAATTAAAATTGCTCAATACCGTAAATAAAAATATGGCACTGCACCTGCTCAAAAATGATGATAAAATATTTCTGAAATAAAAA
>NC_051413.1:5292215-5292349 GCF_015228065.2 Penaeus monodon
CGCTCAGACCGAGGGTAAATAATGCACAAGGAGCTTCATGGTCAAGCACTCTCTCGAACGCTGAAAATCTCCGCACTTGTTATCGGTCTGTCTCCATGTCTACTCGTTCGTCTGTCGAGCTGAACCAGAAGTAA
>NC_051413.1:5293027-5293221 GCF_015228065.2 Penaeus monodon
AGGTCAGGGTGACTCTTCGACCTGTCTTGCGAAACTCATGACGGTGCAAAAAGAAGACCCCTGAATGCGAATCATGGCGGCGATGCACCCTTGTCTCAGCAATAATCGCAGGAAAAAGTGAGAGCAATGATTCTGCCAAACACCACATGCGTATTTTTTCTTAATATTCAGGTACAGTTGCGCAATTGCTCCCG
>NC_051413.1:5293380-5293462 GCF_015228065.2 Penaeus monodon
AAACCTCTCATCGATTCCGTCTCCCTTTTTAGCGAGCACCTGTGCCAGATCCTGTTGCTTGTCCGGCAAGGGTCATTTCATC
>NC_051413.1:5293500-5293577 GCF_015228065.2 Penaeus monodon
AAAGTGCCCTTCCACACGTGTTTGCCAAGGACTTTGGGGGGAGAGTGTGGCGCCTCCTTTGTGCGAATATCCTTATT
>NC_051413.1:5293870-5294648 GCF_015228065.2 Penaeus monodon
CAAAGAAAAGAGCATCCACCCTGACCCCCCCCTGACCCCTAAAGGTTGCCCAAAACATAAACACGGTGACCAACCAACCGCCTAGGAGCCCTTTTACCCGCCCAGACGTACCCGCTTCCATAATGCGGGTACAAATAAGGTCAGCGGTTCAATCTCCTCTCTCTCTCTCCCACACTGTAACATTTAGGCAGCATGTTTGTCACGACGGGCGAAAATAGCCATTAAGTATGAAATACGGACGGAGGGGCAGCGATGCCACCTCTCGGCCTATCAGAAAAGGGGATGAAAGTGGCGTGATTTTTTCCTGGATTGTGATTGGCTGATACGAGCAGGTGAGGCCACTTAAGATTTACTGAGATCAGTGAGCACTTTACACTAGATGTCAATATTGCAACCTTGTAACTTAAAAAAAAAAAAACTGTGATAGAGAAAGAGAGAAACACATGGCTCACTAAATCTCACGCCATACAACGGAGCGGTGAAACAAAGAAAATAAGAAAATAAGGGGACAAAACAAGATAATTGCAAGAATAGGAAGAAAACTGAATTCGCTAAAATTTCATGGTCTCAAAAAAGTATAGCAAATTTGTGTCATGCTCTCCTAGACATAACTTTTTAAAAACAAACAAACAAAATTTCATATATATATAAATTCTCTAGAGTAGGATTTTTCGAAAAAGAGAAATCGATAATACGAAGTATGTATTTGTATATCGAATAGGCGAAATAGGCAATTGGCAACTGTCGATCTCACGGGCCGTCCACCTGTCCACGTGAC
>NC_051413.1:5294805-5294910 GCF_015228065.2 Penaeus monodon
GGAAGGCAACGCATTGCGTGCGAGATCCGCGTAAGCCTTATCCTCTTTTGTGCGTCTGGCCTCTCCCATCCTCCTCTCCCACGCTCGTACATCTTTCTCCCTCGG
>NC_051413.1:5295132-5295461 GCF_015228065.2 Penaeus monodon
CTTTCATCCCTGGGTCCCCCTGAAATACGACATCCGCCCCCCCCCCCACCACCGGTAGCTGCATGCCGTTTAATGGGTGTTTAAAGGGTGACTAAAAATTCATTAAAAATACAAGTCATGCTGTGAATCAAGGTTATTTTTTCCCTTTTAATATAAAATCCGCCACCCCGAATATCGATTTACTTTTATTTCACTTTTATATATATATATTTTTTTTTATTCAAGAAACGTCTTTTGAGCTTTTCGGAGAACAATTATTTGCCGCTCAAAGGATTTTTTTTTTCAAAATGGCAGTTTAAAAGTGACTCATGCATTTAAAAAGAAATTGG
>NC_051413.1:5296829-5297403 GCF_015228065.2 Penaeus monodon
TTTTCCCCTCCCCTCATTTACAAAGTTTTTCTCCCCCCTCTTCTTTTCTTCTTTTTTCTCCATTCCCCTCTTTATCTGCCCTTTTCCCCTCTATTCCCATTTTTTTACCCCCGAGCCCAAAGATGGGGCCCAGACCCCTCATACATTACCACCTCTTCCTTCCCTTTCACAGGAGGGATTGTGCTTTCGGGCACGGGTGGGTAGGGGGCAGGGTAGGGGGGAAGGTAGGTAGGAGGTGGGTAGGGGCAGGGACGGGAGGTAGGGGGGTGTGGGTAGGTAGGAGGTGGGTAGGGGCAGGGACGGGAGGTAGGGGGGTGTAAGAGGGTAGGAGGTGGGTAGGGGGCAGAGTAGGTCAAGGGCAGACTGGGGGGGTAAGTGGGTAAGGGGGAGGGGGGGTCGGGATTAGGGGGGTGAGGGAGATTACGGGCGTAGGGGCGGAAGGTATGTGACTTAATGGGGGTTTAAAATCACATGTTTATTTCGGTCGTAAACTGATGCGGTGTAGAGATGTATCACCCGTATAATGTACCTGTGGAAACGAGGAACTAACGAGGATAAATACAGAGAGAGAGAG
>NC_051413.1:5297805-5298017 GCF_015228065.2 Penaeus monodon
GACGTCGGGTGAAAGTCAAATTGCCGGTCACATAAGTCACAAGGGACGAACCACGGGGGGGGAGGACGTTGAGAGAGAGTGGGGGGGGGGGATCGGGAGTCCGAGAAAGGTGGAGAGAGGGAGGATGGATCGGGAGGATAGGAAGATAGAAGAGAGTGTGTGTATCATAACCACATACGCCATTAACCTTATACAAATACACAATACAAACG
>NC_051413.1:5298102-5298855 GCF_015228065.2 Penaeus monodon
TTTCTCCCTCATAGCCCTTCTCCCTCTCTCCTCCCTCTTCTCCAATTTACAGCCTCCTTCCCCATTCCCTTCCTTTCTCATGTCTCCCTTTAATTTCCCTTTACCTTCCCTTCTCTCCTTCGTAACCCCTTCCCCACTTCCCTCCCTTCAAAGCTCCCTTCCCTCGTTTCCCTCCCTCCTTCCTCTCTTTACTAACCTCTCCCTTTCTATTTTATTCTAGTTCTTCACTTTCCACCTCCCTTCCTTCCTCCCTTTTCTACTTCACACTCCTAACCCTCATTCTCCTTCTTCCACACTTCTTTTCTTTGTATCTCCACATTCCTCCCTCCTTGCCGCTCTCCTTCACATGCCTCCCTCACCCCCTCCCTCAGCGCCTCCTTCTAAACCCCTTTCTAACTCCCTCCCCATCCCCTCCTTCCCCCACCACCATATCCTGTCCCTCCCTCCCTCACCCATTATCCCCTCCTTCCCCTCCCAACCATCACCCCCCATCTCCCTCCCAACCACCATATCCCTCCCTCCCTCCCCCATCCCCACCACTCCAAATCTCCCCCTTCCCTCCCTCCCTCCCCCATCCACCCATATCCCCACCCTCCCCCACCAGCCCATATCCCCTCCTAACCCCACCTCCTCTACCCCAACTCCCCTCTACCTCCCCCCTCCCCCCACCCTACCCGAGCGGCCTCTACGGTGCGTTTTCCTACAGACTCGTCCAAGCGTTAAGCACACCGCGCTACTTAACAACCTCCGACC
>NC_051413.1:5298900-5299026 GCF_015228065.2 Penaeus monodon
TGAGGAGGGGGGGAAGAGGGACTTGTTCATTTCTGGCTAATCCTTTCATGTTTGGGTCCCTCGCTGAGCACGGCATTCATAATGTTTGTTGTGGGAGCTCTCTACTTTTTTTTTATTCGTTTATTT
>NC_051413.1:5299695-5300019 GCF_015228065.2 Penaeus monodon
CCCGCATTTACCCAAGATAATAAAGCAATTCGCCTCCAGAGATTTAAATTCCGCACAGGTAAAAAGGCCCAGTGCTAACATCATCATCATTATCATTAAGGCTGGTTCTCTCGTTTTTTCTTATTATTCCCTTCGTTATCGCCATTGTCTTATTCCTTTTTCGATGTTTTAGTTCCCTTTTTTGTCTATTATCTACTTTTTTTTCCTCCTCTTTCCTTTTTCTCGCTTTATTTCTGTTTCGGGTTTCCTCTCCTTTATTTATCGTTAATCCTTTCTTTTACTCTTCGCGTCTCATTTTCTTTCATGGAACAGTTATTAAAATAT
>NC_051413.1:5300178-5300401 GCF_015228065.2 Penaeus monodon
GTAAATATATACATATACATACATTACACACCACGGGGTCAAAGGGTTTTAAAAATACATTCATTACGGAATAAAATGAAAATGAAAAAATGAAAATTGCCTTTTAAATGGCACCAACTGCATTTTTTTCCATATGGACATTGAGAATGTTGCCTCTTTGCAAACTCTATTTAATGGATACTGCTAATCGATGTCCAATTAGCCAGCGTGCATGTGCGTGTTT
>NC_051413.1:5300517-5300622 GCF_015228065.2 Penaeus monodon
CATATTGACTACATCTGTACTGCTGCACACAGAGAAATCAGCAGAAACAAAAAAGTAGATAAAGATACAAGTACCGAGAGGCGCACAAAGTGATAAAAAAGGACA
>NC_051413.1:5300995-5301121 GCF_015228065.2 Penaeus monodon
AGGGGATCCTATAGTGCAATATCTACAACATAAACTCTGCAATCAAAATGCCAGCAACACCAACACACAGAATCAAGCGGGGGGGGGGGGGCGACTTGCCTTTTCCGGTACAAAGCGAAAGGAAGG
>NC_051413.1:5301392-5301513 GCF_015228065.2 Penaeus monodon
ATGCGATCCTGGGCATAACAAATTGCAAAGAAAATAAAAAGATGTAGGAGCACGAGACGTCACGAGTTAATTATCAGTGATGACGCAACAGCTAAGGAGGAAATCGATGTCAAGCGATTTC
>NC_051413.1:5301626-5301789 GCF_015228065.2 Penaeus monodon
AACGAAGTGATTATATAAAAAAGTGAGAGATGAGGAAATATAATAAAAGAAGGAGGAAAAAATTATGATAATAACAAAAACTGAGAAGGCAAGTCACTAATGCAGAGAAAAGGGATGGAAATAAGTGCAGATAAGTAGGCAGAGAAAGAGAAAGAAATAAGAA
>NC_051413.1:5301970-5302124 GCF_015228065.2 Penaeus monodon
CGCCCAGACGAATTATTACGCCACCGCGCATATCACCCGCTCGCACGGGGCGCAGTTTCACACCAGAGTCAGCACTATCAGATTAACCTTAAAAGTCTATTACACATATCGCGTTGAATAAAGAGCATATCGCCTTCCATCTGCTTTTCATGCC
>NC_051413.1:5302170-5302269 GCF_015228065.2 Penaeus monodon
CTATCGTCCCTCATTTTCGTCTGTAAGATGATAATTAGAAAATGCTCGCCTTTGGGGGTATGTGAACCGTGTGGTTTTCAAAGGCTTTGGTGAGACGAG
>NC_051413.1:5302494-5302851 GCF_015228065.2 Penaeus monodon
CCGAGAAAAGACTCATCAATCAGGGTGTCAAAAACAATCTTTCTACTGCGAGATGTGAAAGGCCAGCCATTGACACGCCCCATCTCGCGCTCCGTCTCACCCTCCTCCTCCGCGGCCCCTTATCCTCCTCTTCTTTTGCTTCTCTTTCTCCCCTTTTCATCTTCTTCCTTTCCTCCTCTTTCTTCCTTCTTCCTCCTCTTCTTCCCCTCCTCCTTTTCCTTCCATTTTCCTCCTCTTCTTCCCTCTTTCCTCTTCTTCTCCTCCTCTCCTTCTTCTCCTCTTCTCCCTCTTTTTAATTTCCTCTTCCTCCAGTGCATTTTCCCTCCCTTTCATTTTTTCTCCTCTTTGTCCTCCTAA
>NC_051413.1:5302996-5303336 GCF_015228065.2 Penaeus monodon
AAAAAAAACAAGAAGAACAAGAAACCAACTATGATACGAAAAAGAAAAACATTAAAAACACAAAAACAAGAAGCCAGCTTACCTCGTTCTCAACCTCTTTAAATATCAACACACAGCTACACCCACCCCCTCGACGACAAATACATAAAAAAACAACGAGTAAATAAAATGCCAAAGTGACATTTAAAAGAGTCTTCCACAAATGCCGAATCATAAAACGACAATCCATCACAGACAAATGATTCGTAAGGACATGAATAGGGAAGGAAGCAGGAGTGGTCGTCGCCATACTTAATGCATTACCAACAACGCGTCTGGATCAATGATGAATATGCATACC
>NC_051413.1:5304115-5304375 GCF_015228065.2 Penaeus monodon
AGCATCAAAACCCCTTGCAACAGATCATCGCACAGGTGTCTCCCGAAAACTTAAATGCCTTGATTCTAAATACACGAGCAACCTGGAAAAAAATATCTGAAACTTCATAAAAATTCATTACATTAAAGAAAAAGAACGTTCAGCGAAACATGACAAAATGCATAATAGAAAAAAGACGTGGAGTGAAAAATCGTCAAGAAATGATTGTGAAAAAAGGAAGCATAACTTAATAGGTCAGACAAAAAATGTTGGAATCGTTT
>NC_051413.1:5306266-5306594 GCF_015228065.2 Penaeus monodon
CCAACAAAGGCCCTTTTACTTTAATCATTATTCTCAGAAAAAAAAATCAAAAACGCCTTTTTTCTCTAATCATCATCATCAGAAAAATAAAAATAGAAAATCACAAAGGCCCTTTTTCTCTAACCATCATTATCAGAAAAATAAAAACCAAAAAAAATAATAAACGCCTTTTTCCTCAGGGGCGTCGTCCCCCCGTTGCCACCAAGCCAACGAGAAGTCAGCCCTTAAGACGCGACAAGATCGGGTCGTTGATGACAGACTGCCTTGGGCAAACACTCGGCTGCGTCCCCATGGCAGAAATAACACGCGCCCGAAATAGAGACCCGCT
>NC_051413.1:5306990-5307266 GCF_015228065.2 Penaeus monodon
CCCAAAACATAAAAGAGGACAAGCAGACACAGCATGAGAAAAACAAACAAGCACACACACACACATCGAGAGAGCGACACCCAGGCACTGTGACCTTGGCCCATCCCCGATATGAATGCCTCGGACGGTGCCAAAGCAAGTGCCAAGCCCCGTGACTCCATATTAGAGGTACCAACGGCACTGATGGCTGTCCCCCGCGCCAGCTCTGTGATGTAATCGAGCTCGGACACCGGGGAGGGAGGGGGGGATGCCTCACGATATTACGCAGCACTGTGT
>NC_051413.1:5307569-5307638 GCF_015228065.2 Penaeus monodon
TTGGTGAAATAGGATAGCGGGGGAAAGACCTCGAGATATGAAAGCGAAAGACAAAAGAGTAAACTACGA
>NC_051413.1:5307864-5307999 GCF_015228065.2 Penaeus monodon
CTTCATTTTTCCCTAATTCCTTCTCTTTTTTTCCTTCTCCTCTACTTTTCTCCGCTATCCCTCCTCTCTCTTCTTTCTACTCTTTCGTTTATCCCCTCTCCCTTCTCTCCCTGCCTCCCATGCGTTTTTGTTGCC
>NC_051413.1:5308273-5309300 GCF_015228065.2 Penaeus monodon
TTGCAACCGAGCGCCGTCCCGTAGCAATAACACACCAATTACACCGCACTTTTTCCCCCCTCGTATTCTCCATCCCTCCGAATTTTATATCCCGTTCCGTCCCGAGGTAATTGGCTCTCGGATTCTTAATTACTGCCTCGTTACTGCTATCACTTGCTGCTCGGGACTTTAATGATGCACGGACTGACCTGTGCCCATCCTTTAAACCACCTGGAACGGTAGGCTGAGCCATCTGAAACCTTGACTGAGGCACCTGAAGCGGTGGGTTGAACTTTCTGAAACCTGGGACTGGGTCATCTGAAACGGTTTGCTGACCCAGTCTTAAACCTTGGACTGAATCGACTGAACCGTCTGAAACCTTCTGGAATCGGGGACAGCGTCATCTGAAATGGTATGCTGACCCATTCTGAAGCCGTGAACTGAGCCCTCTGAAACAACGGGCTGAATCATTTTGAAACCTTGGTCTGAGTCACCTGAAGCGGTATACTGAACCACCGAATAAAGCCACGTAAACCAATGAAATAAACCTAAATAAAATCACCTGAACCCATGACCATGACAGCAATCTCCTTCTTATCCTATTGTTTCAACCCTCCCCTATCCCCCCCCTCCCCTATCCACCTCCTATCATGACCTCCGCATGACCAGAAAACTTAATAGAAGGCGATTAATAGTGTTAACGAGGACATGAGAATTCCCGACTGCATTTTTATTCGCACAATGGCAGACATAAACAGGTATTTAATGCTGTTGATAGTCAAAATGGCAGTGTTATATTCTTTTCTCTTTTGTTTCACCCGTTTACTTAATGATTCGTTTATTCATTTTTTTCGGGTTTTATTTTTGTTTTTTTGGAAACGGCGGGGCGATAGACAACGTTTTCTTTGTACGTGGTGTGTCTTTAAGGAAGAATAAATATATACATATATAAAACCGCACACGTAGAATTAGAGGAAAAGATAGAATAAGTGAAGAAATAAACGGATAGGAGAAAATATGAGAAGAAACGACTGAGAAGGTAAAAAAT
>NC_051413.1:5309477-5309638 GCF_015228065.2 Penaeus monodon
ACAACAGAACAGAAAAAAAATGCGCTGTTGGTTAAACCTGCAACTGACCACAACATGTACACTGATGCACTTAGCACTTAATTGTTTGAGTCGACCAGCCACGGGGCCACTCAGACTTAAGTGGCGTTTCAGAATTCGCAATTTCAACGGGGAGGAATGAC
>NC_051413.1:5309933-5310060 GCF_015228065.2 Penaeus monodon
TACCATACATTTTCATGGTCTCGAAAATTGGACAATAAAAATGAAATATACTTGAACAGAAAAAAGACAATAATCCCAAAAGGTAGATTTTCTATAGCTCCGCTGTGATATCAGTCCATACAAGCGC
>NC_051413.1:5311329-5311464 GCF_015228065.2 Penaeus monodon
TTGGTGCTAATCTACAGTCGGGACACGTGGCTTGTAGTCAATTATTTACAATTCGGCAACGTTTCTGAGACTGCTCGGCCTCCGCGGGAATCTATGTACATTCGGCCGCCGATCGGTAGTTGTGTTGGCTTGTTT
>NC_051413.1:5312982-5313439 GCF_015228065.2 Penaeus monodon
AAGACGAGATATAAGAAGTTCTGTCTTCGTTACGTTTCCGCCGACTGTGACGTCACCTAGTGAACGTCGTACCCGTGAGAAGTCACTTTCCGGCTGACTTCATTTCCTAGAGTTGTACATTCTTATACCGAGTAACACGTCGGGTCTGCCACTGTAATGGAATGGTTAATATTACGTCTAGCAAGCATATAACGCTGTCAATACCATTTTCTTTGTAGGTGTATCTAAATATTCACCAAATTTATAATTTTGTGAAATGTCTATGTTGATAATAATAACTATTCCTGAATGAAAAAAATATCGAGGATATGGTAAAGCGATCACGGAAATAAACATTTCTTTATAACCAATTCAGCATCAGACGAGCGACTCGACCACAGGGATACATTCTTTCGTAATCTATCAATTTTCTCACTTATTATCCTCATTATCATCAATATCATTGTCATCATTATAA
>NC_051413.1:5313551-5313652 GCF_015228065.2 Penaeus monodon
GACGCCCCCCCCCCTCGGCTGCTTCAGGATAATGTGCTTGATGCTCTTCTCTCCAGCCAGGCGGATGTGGGAGAAAGACGCACGGGAAAGGAAGAATAAAG
>NC_051413.1:5313746-5314034 GCF_015228065.2 Penaeus monodon
CTCTTTTTGACTTTGACAAGTTTATTGAGACCAAACCTTACATCAAAAGGATAAGTTAACCTAATTTATCCTTGCCCCTATCTTAATAAGTCCCTGTGTGGACTCACATTTCACATACAAAACGTAGGTATATTAAAAAATGAGAATATATACAATACTCAAAATGCAAAAATACAAGTATTCAGAGTCACACATAACACGTAATTACATACGGCTCACATAATATACAATATAAGCCTAATATATAATTGTGATCCCGGAGAAGAGATTTATTGATTGTTAAGAGAA
>NC_051413.1:5315719-5315865 GCF_015228065.2 Penaeus monodon
ACCCTCTCCTGCTGGACCAAAAGGCGAGATCACTGGCCGCCTCGGAAGGGACACACGAGTGGGAAAATATCCTATCGTTGTGTCCTCTGCCTGTTCTTCGTTCCTTTGGCGTGTGTCCTCTGCCTGCTCCCGTGCTCTCGATCCCC
>NC_051413.1:5316139-5316232 GCF_015228065.2 Penaeus monodon
AGCGTGTGTTAATACTTGTATGTATCTGTGTATGTATCTGTTATCCTACCACCATCCCCAAAAGTCCTTTGATACAAGAAAGGAGAGAGAGAG
>NC_051413.1:5316355-5316646 GCF_015228065.2 Penaeus monodon
GCACTTGGGCACCAAAGTAAATTAATCAATTTCCTCTCCCCCTTAAACCAATAAAGCATATCCCTGCAAGAAAAGTTGCAACTGCATATCCCATAACCAATGAACCTTTAGGCAATGTCCAGTTACCGGTGAGCATTCGGTTTATTGAATAAAAGGGAAGTTCCGGCTGTTTCCCTCGTTCGCCCTCCGCCCCGCGCTGCCGTGGATCGCCCTCTCCTTCGCGCCTTCCACTGGCCTGCGCCTCTGCGGCTGCCCGTCTGCCCCTCCGTGGGTGTGCCTCTATGTGTGTGT
>NC_051413.1:5317356-5317464 GCF_015228065.2 Penaeus monodon
CCCTTATCTCAATATCCCTCTCGCTCACTCACACACACTAACACCAAAGACATCATGTATAATCCGTGTCGTCAGCTGCGCGCAGACCAAACATGTCTCCATCTCCCT
>NC_051413.1:5317696-5318371 GCF_015228065.2 Penaeus monodon
CTATCCCTCTCTATCCCTCTCTCCGCCTCCCTATCCCTCTCCCTCCCTCTCCCCGTCTCCCTCTCTTTTCCCCTCTCCCTCCTCCTCTGCCTCTCCCTTGTTTCCACACAGTCACCCACGCGCGACCCGCTCTTATACACGCTCGCTCTCGTAGTACGGAACGGGGATGTTTGCCGTACGAAGTATCCACGGCAGACTCAGTCACCGGAAGAGGAAAACCTTTTGATCAAGTTGTTTCTAACTGCGGCACTGGCGAGACGGTCCTTTCCCCATACGTGATTTAGGGCTGTATTAAAAATTCGGGGACGTGCTATAAAAGAGGGTCGTGTTATGAAATCAGGGTCTCGTGCTACAAAATAGGTTCTTGTTATGAATTCAGTGTCGCGTTAAATGCAGGGTCGTGTTACAAATTCATACTCATTTTACAAAATAGGGTCGTTATAAATTCAGGGTCTCGTGCTACAAAATAGGGTCGTGTTATAATTTCAGGGTCGTTTTACAAAATACGGTCGTGCTAAGAATTCAGGTCTCGTGCTATAAAATAGGGTCTTGTTGTAACTCACGGTCGTGTTGTTGTGAACGCAAGGTCTCGTGAAGGAGGGATATGCAGTTGCAAGCTGCAGCGCCTTTTTCATCTCCTTAGGAAAATGACTGCCCAAGCTGGATTATTTTACG
>NC_051413.1:5318682-5318841 GCF_015228065.2 Penaeus monodon
AACCGCCCTGTCACATAAAACAGAAAGTTGCATCTAACACGGCAAGGCGGCGACGCACTCATTAAACGCCAGCCGTAATGAAGGACGGAGGCTGCACTGGGGGTTCGGAGGCGGGGCAAAGAACGCACCTGTTGAACGCACCCGACACCAGGGGTGAAT
>NC_051413.1:5320397-5320549 GCF_015228065.2 Penaeus monodon
GACAAGTCTGCTCACCGTGCAAAATTTGATTGGCAGTTCTTTCGGGCCAAGCTTTGACTGCTTTCCCTTTGTGAAACACGTTTGTACTTTTATATCAGGCTACAGCGTTAGGCGCGCGTTTCTTTTTAACTAAAGGAATGGTTGGAAAAAAT
>NC_051413.1:5320577-5320688 GCF_015228065.2 Penaeus monodon
TGTCGACGGGTTATCCGCCTTTTAAACGACTGGTCTGTTTGTGCGTGGAAGAAAGGGGTTATATATATACATGCATGCAGCTTACCTGTTTGCACACACGCACAAACATGG
>NC_051413.1:5320829-5321154 GCF_015228065.2 Penaeus monodon
GCCCCTCCCCCCATACACAAAGCTCCTGCAATGACAAATATGCATTACCAGCAACGGCAACAGAAAGGCGCAAAAATAACTTCGTCCAGTCGTCCAGCTTCCATTATTAATCTCGCTCTTTCATGTCTGCCTTTCCTTGTTAGTTATCAGTTATTTACCTGTTATCTACTTGTTATTTACTTGTTATTCACGCGTTATTTGTTCGACATTCACGCTACTGAAATTTACGAAGAACAAATGGATAGTATGGGGGAGAAATGACGTTAAGGTACATGTTCACGTCCTTTTTTAAATGCCATACAGTAATGGTATCATTACATCCGCG
>NC_051413.1:5321444-5321677 GCF_015228065.2 Penaeus monodon
CAACTGAAGAGCTTGTCACTAACAAAGTAATCAAGAGAGTCTGTGCCACCCCCCCTTCCCCCCTCCTCGGCCGCTTCCCAGAGAGTAACATCGGAAACAAAAGCGAATCTTCTCGAACCGAAGCGATTTGCGTAGATTTTCGTGCCCCGAGAGAGAGAGCTTCTGTCACTGGCCGTTTGAGGGCGTTCGTTATACAGAGTGGGATGTTTTTTTGTTTTCTTTAACCACGTTTG
>NC_051413.1:5321789-5321953 GCF_015228065.2 Penaeus monodon
ACACTATTTTCATCGCCGATTTTCTCTCTATCCCACGCCATTGCATTTATAACTCGGCATATAAGTGAACCTGTTGGATACAGAAATAGGTGAACTCAAGTTAAGCTTATATTTAGCCGAATTAGTGCAATCCGGAACAACAGTAACAGGAGTAATCACGTAAG
>NC_051413.1:5322316-5322522 GCF_015228065.2 Penaeus monodon
AGGAAGCTTCTAGAAAAAAAAAGGAGAGGAGAAAGGATGGTATGGAAAGAAAGGATAGGAGAAGGGAGAGAAAGGGGGGGGGAGATAAGAGGAAGAAAGGAAGAGAGGGGGAAAAGAGAAAATAGCAAGGGAGACAGGAGGAAAAAAAGTGAGGAAAATCGAAAGAGAGGGAGAATGGAAAAGAAGACAGAAATGGGATGGAAAGA
>NC_051413.1:5322626-5322791 GCF_015228065.2 Penaeus monodon
GCTATGGGAGAAACGTAAAGATGGAAAGAAATGAGAAAGCAGAGAGGGGAGAGAGGGAAGGAGCGACGAAGGACGGGAACCGAGACAGATCCTTTTTTTGAAACAAGAACCGTAAGCAACTTTTCTCCTTTTCTTTCAGATATGTCTTGAAACACAAGGAAAGAA
>NC_051413.1:5322825-5322959 GCF_015228065.2 Penaeus monodon
AGTGAGGTGGTCCCTTAAGGGCTGGGGTGGCCATAGAGGGAGACGGGATCTTTTAAGCGTCAGCCGCCAGCGATGGAAGGGGGGAAAGGGGGGGGAGGGATGGAAAACTACAGGTGTTTTCGCTCTTATTTCTT
>NC_051413.1:5323150-5323398 GCF_015228065.2 Penaeus monodon
AATGACGTGTTCTCATAAGATATTCACAAGGCTTTTCACGTGAAACATGCGGGATAATCAAGGTCGTAAGCCGGGGGTGAATATGGAATAGGCTGTGAAATATAAGGAAAAAAAAGAGGTAAAAAAAATAAATGGATAAATGAAATAAAATAAACGAGTAAAAACATTAAGAATAAAATGTCTTAATTGAATTAGATTTTAATAATAAAACTTAAATGAAAATCAAAGTTAAATAAATGCGAGATAGA
>NC_051413.1:5323600-5324000 GCF_015228065.2 Penaeus monodon
CGCTGCAACTTTATGAAAACTTTACATGCGGTAAATAACAATAAACACAAATGCCTCGCATTAGGCACAACTTTCCCCATTCTATTATCCTAATCGATCCTTTCCTCCAATTCCCGGCCAACTTGGGGTCGCGAAAGGACGAACTCGGGAGGAACAAGACGTCACATAAATCAAGCAAAAACTGGGACGGAAATTCTTACAAGAAACACGGCCCTGAAAGAAATAAGACAGCTTCGGGTCCTATGAAACAATTAATGACACTGAGAAGCGGTGGAGGAAAATGTTTCATACACAAAAAAATGTCTCTAATCGATTTCATAAGTATGTATTTAGGCCTCACAGTGGACGGCCTAAATTAATCAAAGTATCAGAGGAATACGTAAAAAGCGTAAAAATATCT
>NC_051413.1:5324209-5324990 GCF_015228065.2 Penaeus monodon
GTTATGGGACATTTAATTCTAAAAGCATCTTTGGATGAACTGGGAATCAGATATATTTTTTAAATAAGTCAATATACAAAGCATGTCTCAGGCATTAGAATTGTCTGCTCACAAAAGCACTGATGATTTACCCTGATAATGTATATTGTTATTCACATTTTTTACATATGAAGTGAAAATCATACGGGATTTTTCCTTACTATCAAGGAAGAATTAAAGTATATGTAATTCTTCTTATATTGCTAATCAATATTGTTCTGTTTCCCGAACACATGATCAGAGTCCGTGTTCTTAATCAAGAGTAAATAGAATTAAGCACTGGAATAGTAGGGCGCCCCTGTTCCACCCACATCAGGACTGGGTAAGAAACAACGAATTAAAATCGTTTTAAAAAGTTCACGAAATTACTAAATGTGCAAAACCGTTCACGGGTCTTTAGCATGACCGAGGCAATCCTTTGATGTTATGAAATCGGCAAAAAACAACTAATTCTCTGTAGTTATGGTGCTCTTTTTGGATATTTTTTTCCCCGGGAACGAGGCGGGGATGATTTATTTATAGTTCTTTATCTCTCTCATTTATTGTCATATTTCTTTTCGGTGACACATTTTCTTTTTATCTGTTTCCTACATCATTCCTTCATTCCCTGCTCCCCCCATCCCCTCCCCCTTCCCTTGCCTCTTCCCCTCACTCCCACCTTCCCCCTTACCTCCTTCTCTTACTCCTTCATTCATCCTCCCCCCCCCCTTACTTCATTCCCTCCCCCTTTGCCTCACTCCTT
>NC_051413.1:5325593-5325680 GCF_015228065.2 Penaeus monodon
GCATCCAAAAGGGCAAACAGCCATCAAATCTGAACCCCATATTAGGTCTCGCTTACCCAGGCATGTCAAAGGGTCGACACACGAACA
>NC_051413.1:5325716-5325826 GCF_015228065.2 Penaeus monodon
AGTCTCATCTAATTCTATTATTATCATATTTTTTCAATGTCGAAGCGAACTGTATTTGTTCATTACTAAGTCATCAAAGATTCTATATGATGTGAAATCGTGGACCTGAG
>NC_051413.1:5326420-5327016 GCF_015228065.2 Penaeus monodon
CGCGTTCCCTTTTTTTCCAAATTTCTCCGCTCTTGTATTTTTCCTATACCCGCTTCACCATAAATATTATCCAATTTAGTCTCCTTTTTTTTTTCTCTTACTCACTTTACCTTAAATATTTTTCCTGATTCCTTTTCTTCCATTTCTTTATTTTCCCTCCTCGCTTCCATCTTTATCGTTAACGTTTCCTGTGTTTATTCAGTATATATCTTTGTATCGCCATCATCGTTATCTATTCTTTTCTCTCTCTCTTCCTCTTATTCTCTATTATCGTCATTTATTATTCTTTTTTCTATTTCGTTCTCCTGCAATTCTTTAATTATATATTTTTTTTACTCCATTGTTTTCATTCTCGTATTTTTTCTTTACTTTACCTTCAACACTGTCTAGTTTAATCTTTATTTTTTTGCTTCCCTTTTTTACCCTAAATAATTCTTCCTTTTTCTTTTCATTTCGTCACCATCACCAACTTTCCCAGCTCTCCTTTCTTCATTCTCCTTATTTCCTCTCTTTTATATTTCCCAGAACATCTGTTTCTTTCTTATTCCCTTCCTTACTCTCCATTCGCCTCCCTAATTTTTTTATCTTTTGTGGCA
>NC_051413.1:5327557-5327757 GCF_015228065.2 Penaeus monodon
AAAAAATCTACCACTAACCGTTTGATCCTTGTGACCATTAAAAAAAAAGGTGATTTTGAAATTTATGATTTATTTCTCTATCCGTCATGCAAATCACTCCCATTCATTGGCAGAGTGAATTCCGTTAATTACCTGTGTATTGTTTTACTCTGATTGTGAATGAAAGTAGTCTTTGATTAATTACTGTCAGTGTGATATGC
>NC_051413.1:5327985-5328085 GCF_015228065.2 Penaeus monodon
GGAATCTCAAGCAATTACGATTATACTGACAGTGAAAAACACCAATACAGAAACACACGAACAAATGGACAAAAAATTACATTGCTAAAAAATGCATTGC
>NC_051413.1:5328243-5328328 GCF_015228065.2 Penaeus monodon
TTAGATAAAAACGTATATATACTTTTTTCTCATCAGACAAACTTTTCAGGATAAACTACGCCTACCCTTATTTTATCATCTTATT
>NC_051413.1:5328409-5328652 GCF_015228065.2 Penaeus monodon
GTAGCGTGGGAGTTGTTGGTCCCAGCGGTGGTTAGGGTGAGATATGGAGGGTGTCTGCGGAAGGGCGGCGGGGGAGGGGGGAGGGGAGGGCAAGGAGAGGAGGGGGGTGACAAGATGGAAGGAGGAGGAAAGAGGGAGGAGAGGGGAGGGTGGGAAGGGGGAAGTGGGGGGAGGAGGGGGATAGGGCTGGTCACAAGAAGGAAGAAGGGGAGGGGAGGGGAGGGTGGGAAGGGCAAAAGGGGA
>NC_051413.1:5329024-5329099 GCF_015228065.2 Penaeus monodon
AAAGGGGAAAAGGGGAAAGGGGAAAAAAAGAGGGGAGGGGAAAAAGGGGGAGGAGGGGAGGGGAATGGGGGGGGG
>NC_051413.1:5329946-5330021 GCF_015228065.2 Penaeus monodon
ATAGATTAAGTGCACAGCAACAGGCCTTTACCAGCAAAGAGATAAAGATAGATAAAAAAAATAATAGACGTTACG
>NC_051413.1:5330051-5330866 GCF_015228065.2 Penaeus monodon
TACGAAGTGAGTAAATAAACAGATGCCCCAAAAGAGTGAATGCATAAAAAGTAACGAAAAAAATGAAAGATAACAGATAAAACGTAAAGGAATAGGTAAGCCTGTAAGCCAATAAACGAGGAGGCAGGCAATAGATGAAGATAATTTTGGAGACACTGAATGGTGGATAATAGATAGAGAAAACAAGGGGTGGAATATTGACAATTTTAAACAATATGTGAAAATTAAACAGTAGGAGAAAATACAAAAAAAAAGGTTTCTGTTTTGCTTGATTTTCATTTTTAAACGTTTTAAAAAACTAAATTATCACTGCCATAAAAAGTTGTATTATCATCAAATTACTCATCATTGTCATTACCGATATCTACATCACCATAAAGTAACTATTATCACTTACTACAAATATTTGGAACATTATCATAAGATTACCATTACTTTCAATATCTTTACCACACCAATCATATCATTATCATCACCCTCAGAACAAAGGCAAAACCAATCCCGAACAAAATGATTACATCCATAAGAGTCTCCCCTTAAGCCTCCGAGCTGCAAAGAAAACGGAAACAAAGGGACGCACCAAGGTATTTAAAAGAACGCTCACTCGCCTCCGCATATTTCTTCCCGGCGAGCGGTTAAAGGACGAAATAAAATTCGTTAATTCCTGTATTTCGGTCTTTGCTTCCTTATTTAACTGGTAACTGTTTTAGCGCTTTTGTTGTTGTTTATTCGTGTTTGGTTTTTATCTGATACTACAAGTGACTTTGTGTGTCTGTTTAATAAATGTCTTTTTATTTCTTTTCTTCCCCCCCCCC
>NC_051413.1:5330951-5331045 GCF_015228065.2 Penaeus monodon
TTGTTATCTTCCCCTATCCCTTGCGCCTGGTGGATTATCAACTATATTTTTCTCTGTGTTCTCTCAATAGTTCAACATTTACTGTATAATTCCT
>NC_051413.1:5331583-5332064 GCF_015228065.2 Penaeus monodon
ACCGCCACTTCCACCTCCTCCTCCACCAGTTCTGCGGGACTCAATTTAGCGCGCGTGGGCTCACAAAGCATTACTAATTCCAACGCTCATAGATACAGGAAATAACCGTGATATCACACGTCGGGTGTGTGTTTTTGGTGTTTGTGTGGGGGTTTGTGTGTGTGTGTGTGGTTGTGTGTGTGTTTTTTTGGGTTTTTTTGTTTTTTGGGTTTTTGTGTGTGGTGTGTTTTGTGTGTGGTTTTTTTTTTGGGGGGGGGTGTTTGTGGGGTTTTTTTTGGGGGGTTTTTTTTTGTGGTTTTGGTGGTTGGGTGTTGGTGGGGTTGTGGTGGGGTGGTGTGTGGTGGGGTTTGGGTTTGTGGTTTGGTGGGTTTTTTTTTTGGGTTTTTTGGGGGGTTTTTTTGGGTTTTGTTGGGGGTTTGGGGGGTTTTGGGGGTGGTTTTTGTTGTTGGGGTTTTGTGGTTTTTGGGTGGGGGGTTTTTTT
>NC_051413.1:5332202-5332326 GCF_015228065.2 Penaeus monodon
TGGGCGGGTGGGCGTTGGGCGGCGGCGGCCCTGTCGTGGTGGTGGTTGTTGGGGGAACCCCCCCTTTTTTGCAAAAACCCCCCCACCCCCTATTAAATTTTTCCTCCCAAAAAAGCCCTTTTTT
>NC_051413.1:5332991-5333059 GCF_015228065.2 Penaeus monodon
AAAGAAATAGACAGGAAGAGCAGGGAGAAAACGGAGGAGAGATAGTGATTGAGGGAAGAGAATGGGGA
>NC_051413.1:5333547-5333688 GCF_015228065.2 Penaeus monodon
TCACACACGTCGACCCTCCCGTCTCCCCCCTCCCTCCCCCTCCCCCCAACATCACAATGATACAGCGCACTGACCATCCAGCCGGACTTTGCCGTAGAGTTTAGCAGATTAGTTTATCATTTCATCTCATTATGATTGGGC
>NC_051413.1:5334194-5334285 GCF_015228065.2 Penaeus monodon
GCATCGTATGAATCCTAAACAAAGTTTTGTCAACGTGTCAGAACAATTAAGGACACACGTTTTACGAGACAATGAAAAAAACAGGTTTGCT
>NC_051413.1:5334925-5335074 GCF_015228065.2 Penaeus monodon
GCTTGCCGCGAGGCCCTTTCTACCTCCCCCAACATGTGGTCGGCCGCGAACAACTAGAAACTCGTAAACAGTACAGCTTTTCCATCACGTGATTCATGCTAGTGTCTTCTTGGGAAGTCAAGCAATGCGGTTTTCTCTCTGTTTTCTTC
>NC_051413.1:5335475-5335674 GCF_015228065.2 Penaeus monodon
TCCACCCCAAAAAGTAAGCTCCAAATGTCATCATAACCTTTTGAGTCTAGATGGGAATTAAAGCTTGATAAGAATCGGCCACAGCTAAAAGCGCTCTGCAAATACCTCACCTCGCTTTAATTCTATAAATCTTTTTATTGAAATCTTTAATGTTACTCCTTGAATTCGTTCATAGTGTATGCCTTTTTTTCTAATGTTG
>NC_051413.1:5335888-5335986 GCF_015228065.2 Penaeus monodon
TTTTTTTTTTCCCCCCCAAAATTTTCCCCAAAAACCCCCCCGCTTCGCTCCCCTTTTCTCCTCACGCATCACCCTATCTCGCGTCTTTTAATTCCTCC
>NC_051413.1:5336394-5336517 GCF_015228065.2 Penaeus monodon
GGCCTCGCCTTTGTCGCCGCCTCCGCCGTGAACCGTCGTCTCCGCGGAAGGCTCTTGTGAAGTCGGGATAAATTCACCCTGAGGGAGCATCTCCATTCTGTCGCAGCCTCTGAGCTTTGCCAT
>NC_051413.1:5336934-5337092 GCF_015228065.2 Penaeus monodon
ACCACTCCAGCCTCCTTGCTCTCCTCTTCTTGTATCTCGCAAAGTCAAGCTCGGCGGTCGACTCCCCCCCCCTTGTGGACTCCGATGTCGACTCGAAGTGAAATGTGAGAGGGTCAACATGCGGCCACTTATAGCGCGATCTCTCCTGCTCTCGTTCT
>NC_051413.1:5337384-5337514 GCF_015228065.2 Penaeus monodon
TTCCTCTGCCCCTCCCCCCCTCTGGCCCCCGTGCGCCGCTTGTCCCGCCCGTCTTAATCCACCTAAACGCCTCAAAACGAGTCATAATGAAGATGCTTCGGGGGCAATCAGAGGCTCGTTGGCAAGGCGC
>NC_051413.1:5337666-5337747 GCF_015228065.2 Penaeus monodon
TTGTTACACGATACATACTGATCTATTTATGAACCGCGATTGGTCTCAAATGATCAATTATCGACTACGTCCTCTGATCAG
>NC_051413.1:5338396-5338548 GCF_015228065.2 Penaeus monodon
CGAGATTACGACCGAATCAGACCCAACAAAGCGACCCTCATTAAGATCAACAGCTAATAAGCCGAAGCTTCCTCAAGGCAATTCAAGACGAGAAAACACCCGATGATAAAAACGACATTAATTGCTCATCGTAATCATCATCTTAAGAACAC
>NC_051413.1:5338961-5339093 GCF_015228065.2 Penaeus monodon
AATTAGCTCGCTCCAACTCAATTACCCACAAACATTACCGCTCAATCACCGGTTCTCTCCGTTAGATTGCCCAAAGTGACGCCCTTGTTTAGTTTCAAACTCTTTATTCCAATTCAGGCGTTTGGGGTTTAC
>NC_051413.1:5339594-5340207 GCF_015228065.2 Penaeus monodon
TCTACCACCCAGCTAATCGAGGACGCAAGATCTTCCGCCCGCCAGTCACATGACAACACACGAGGGCGAATCCCCGACGCCTTCGCTATTAACACCCCGCTCGCACCTCTGCCACGGCCACCCGCCCTGGCACAGCCCCCTTCGCCCCTTCCCCGTTGCCTGACTTCCTCCCCTTCCCCCCTTCGCCCCTTCTCCATCGCCTGGCTTCCTCCCCTTCCCCCGTTTCCTTCCCCATGCGTTACTTCCTCCTTCCGCTCTTCCTTGTCCTTTCATCCTTAACGGCCCATGTCTCTTTTCCCCTCCTTTTCACTTTTCCCTCCTTTCCCTGACACCCTTCCCTCTGTCCTCCCTCCCCTACTTCTCCCTGATTTTCCTTTAAATCTTCCTATTTTTCCCCTCCCCCTCCTGTTACTCCCTATCCTCCCTCCCTTTCATCCCCTTCTGCTCTATCTGCCTCCCTCCTCCCCATTTATCCTACCGTCCGCCCCCTTTCTCCCCCTTCCCCCTCTCCCTTCGCTCTTGCCAGACGCTCATGGAAGCCCTTTATACATGGCATCGCAGCGCCACACATGCCGCCGCAGATGGCGTTGCTCGTTTTCGCATCCATGGCATT
>NC_051413.1:5340250-5340317 GCF_015228065.2 Penaeus monodon
AACACACCCCTCCCCTTGTAAGAAAGTCTAGCATTACGCCCGTCTGCTGCAACCACTCCTACTGTCG
>NC_051413.1:5340350-5340899 GCF_015228065.2 Penaeus monodon
CAAAGGGCCTGCAAAACCTTTCTACAGATATGCTTAAAACCCTGGCGGGCCCTCAGCTCTACCCTTCCCCACCCTTTCCTTACGAATAGGACCCTACTGCCCTAACCCCCATCCTCCTATCTGTTAAAGACCCTACTAACGTTCTACCTGACCACCCTTAGTGCCTTGGCCCCTGCTATCTTATCCACACCTACCTGCTAATGCCCTGCCACCCTACCCACACCCACCTCCTAATGCCCTGCCACCCTACCCACACCCACCTGCTAAGGGCCCTGCTCCCCTGCTCCCCTGTAACCCTTCCATCTTCCTTTCCCACTTCCTCGACGATGCCTATCGTATATCTCACAAATCATCCTTTCCAATTCCCCTTCCCCCCTGTCTTTTTTCTTTTTTCCTTCTCCTTTTAACAATGATCGTGCACGTAAAGATTTTTTTTATCCGACAATACATAAGCGGCGACCATTTCAAGCACTGGAGCACAGAGGACATAAAATGAAAGCTGATGTCGATTCGCGGTTGAGTGGACAAGCACGCACTTACATTGAACGC
>NC_051413.1:5341255-5341555 GCF_015228065.2 Penaeus monodon
TCTATGCTAATAAATAAACCGACACAAAATATAAACACCATCAAAATATAACCGGACATACAGAGAGAGAACATGAAATCGTCACCACATGTAAGTCTACGAAAAATATAATTTCTTCGAGTTTCTTCCTACGTGATTTTTTTCTATTCACTCTACCTCACTCCGCAGTTGCCATGGTAACCATATCTCTGCCTCCCTCTCTCCCTTTCTTATATGAATAAACATATGCGTCTGCCTATGTGATTTCTATTTTCCCGTTTGGAGCGATAGAGGGAGATTGGGGGGAGAGGGAGGAGGGAC
>NC_051413.1:5342107-5342351 GCF_015228065.2 Penaeus monodon
ACGAAACGAAATCCCCAGCCGACACAACCCCGACAGCAATAGTTCAATCCGACCGATCAATCATCTTCAATCACAGGACAATCCACTGACCGAACTCCAGAGATAAACGTCACCGCGCTACTCTCTCTCCCTTCAGTAGGTCTTGGAACCGCAAGGAGACATAAACATCTCAGATAACACGATGACTCGCTTGTTATGCCTCTCCTCTTCGCTTCTCTTTCTTATTCATCTCTTTCACTTTCAT
>NC_051413.1:5342654-5343075 GCF_015228065.2 Penaeus monodon
CGGAACACCTGGAGGAGAATCCCCTCAGGACCACTTCGGTTTCTCAAGAAGAGGCCTCCTGGAGGCGTAGGAGGAGAAGGAACGGATCCAGGCCACCAGCATCGGGTTACTCTCCGGGCTTCGAAATCGCTCGCGGAAGGAGCGGCGAGCGAAGTCCATTATCGGCAGAAATCTCTCGCCCGCGGACACGCCAGTCGCGCCGCTTTTGTTTCGCGGCGCGGTCGGGCAGGGTCGGGGGAGGCCATGTGGGCCCGCCCTCTCCGTGGGTCGGGGGAGGCCATGTGGGCCCGCCCTCTCCGTGGGTCGGGGGAGGCCATGTGGGCCCGCCCTCTCCGTGGGTCGGGGGAGGCCATGTGGGCCCGCCCTCTCCGTGGGTCGGGGGAGGCCATCCGAATGGGCGTCGATGGCTCGGGGCCGTTTT
>NC_051413.1:5343536-5343842 GCF_015228065.2 Penaeus monodon
CTGATCCTCCTCAAGCCTCCTCAAGGAACTGCCCTTTTCCATCACTGCGCAAAGCTTATGGCAAACTGGTTAATTATTTATGACGGAAACTGTCCCCCTATTTTTTCCAAAGAAATATATATCAATTACTTCGACAGACTCAAAGAAAAAGAAGTCAAAATTAAGTCGCCAATCTGTCATTATTATCTCCGCCACCGATTTTTTCTTTTTTTTCAAAAAATATCAAAAAGAACTCTGAAGTTCAGAAGAAAAAACGTAATCGAAAGTTAAGAATGAATTTCATTGATGGAAATGGTGTTCATTCAT
>NC_051413.1:5343869-5344356 GCF_015228065.2 Penaeus monodon
TTCTTCACATTTATTCGTTTCTTACCAATAACCCTTTCTCTAACGGACACCTAAGAAGCCTGGGACGTGTTTACCCTTCGCGTCTCGGTTAAGAGCAGCATATTCACATCGGCCATTATTTCCTGTGCCGTCTATCTCACTTCTGGCATATGACGAATTTCGCTAAATATTTCTCTGATGCAGTTTAAGCATGTGCTTCCTTCGAGACAAACGATTCTATGACATCATCTCCATGTGTTTCTCTGCGGTTATTGGATATGCCGCTCATGACGTCATAACACGAATTTCCTCCAGGCCATTGGACAATCGACATTATGACATCACTAGACTGGGCATCTTTCTGCATTGCCATTGGTTAATATCTCTCCCGACGTCATAAATATGCAACGCGTCTCGCACCCTGTTGTGCTGGTAACATGGTGGGTACACTGACACTCTCACAAACTGAAGAAATGTAATTTTTTTATCACACTAATATCGTTTTTCA
>NC_051413.1:5344523-5344699 GCF_015228065.2 Penaeus monodon
AATGCAGCCTAAAAAGGAATTAGAAATCAAAGGTGAGATGAGGAAGAAAATAAGTAACGGCCCACATGATCCAGTATCTCTGACCTTTGACCTTTGGGCCTTGCAAAGCATACCAAGTGGTTCCCAAGCATCATCTTGCATCCGAGCCAGGGGACGTCTGGCGCGGCACCTTCTTG
>NC_051413.1:5344880-5344984 GCF_015228065.2 Penaeus monodon
TGATTCCCACATCCTCTTCCCCACAGAATGACACCAACAACTTCATCTTTCCTCCAACCACCTCCCAGCTCTCGTCCCTAGCCGGACCTAACCAGCTAGCTTAG
>NC_051413.1:5345296-5345371 GCF_015228065.2 Penaeus monodon
TACCACCCCTACCGATATTTACCAGTGCCCCTCCCCCCTCCTTCCTCTTCCCTCATAGGCTGACATTAACGAGTT
>NC_051413.1:5345559-5345673 GCF_015228065.2 Penaeus monodon
TGATAAGGGTTCATCTCGACTTGCAGGTTGATTTGTTTGTTTGTTTTACTTCGATGCTGTTGCGTTCATCGGATTCTGAGACGTTTTTCTTCCTCCTGTTCTTCTCCTGTTCTT
>NC_051413.1:5345956-5346050 GCF_015228065.2 Penaeus monodon
AAGTGTCCCCGAGGGGAGGCCAAGCCCGTCCCTTAGCGGAGCCCCTTGGCATTCCTGTCCCCCCCCCCCGCCCCCGCCTATGCTGTCACTGCCC
>NC_051413.1:5346470-5346546 GCF_015228065.2 Penaeus monodon
TCTACGTGTGAGTTCTCCCTCTCTCTCTTTCCCGGTCCTTCCCTCCTTATCCTTCTCTCCCTTCAGACCAAACAGA
>NC_051413.1:5346899-5346975 GCF_015228065.2 Penaeus monodon
CTTAAGAGCAACGCGTAGCACAAAATGCCAATGTGTCATGGCACCGTGGCACCTGCTATGCCAGGCTGGTAGAAAG
>NC_051413.1:5347000-5347806 GCF_015228065.2 Penaeus monodon
GGGGGGTGCATGACGTCATTAGTGTTGGGTCACGCGCCTATGGGGAGGGGAAAGGGAGGGGGGGGGTGAGGATGGGGGGGGAAGGAGATAGGAGGAGAAGGCGAGGTAAAGGAAGAAAGGAAAATAGAGAAGAAAGGGGAGAAAGAGGCAGAAGGAAAGGAAGGGGGAGAAGAGAGGAGGGAAGAAGGCGATAGGTAAGGGAGAAAAGAAAGGGGAAGAAGATAGGCAGAAGGGAAAGAAGGAAGGGGAAGAGGGAGATAGAGGAAGAAGAAGAGAGCGAAAGGATGAGAGAGAGGAGTACGGGGAAGGGGGGGGGCGAGAACTGGAAGGGAGCGGAAAAAAGTGGGATGATGACGAAGAAGAAGAGGAGAAAGAGAATAGAAGAAAGAATAAAAAATAATTAAAGGAAAGGGAGAGGAGGAGAGAGAAGGAGGAAGTAAGGGAAAGGAAGCATCAGGGAGAAAGAAACGGAATACTGATAATAAATGATAATAAAAAAAATGTACACAAAAGTGAACAAAACAGGAAAAACGAAATCACAAAATAACAAAGATAAAGCCAATACCAACAACAAACGAAAAAAAAAGAAAAAAAAAACTGACAAGCCAATAAATGAATAAATAAATAAACACACAATGATTATCAAAGACGGATTACAACTTTGATTAATGTGTAAAACATGATTACGATTAATTAATGGCGACTAATTACAAAATCCATACCTAATATTTTTTCAGCAGTACATTTTTCTTCCTTTATTGCCTTTGGTAACTCTGGTCGCATCTGTCATTGTAAATATAGATGGG
>NC_051413.1:5348436-5348548 GCF_015228065.2 Penaeus monodon
AAATGAAAGAAAACCTGAATTGCAGTCTGCATTTCACGCATTGTACTAAATTTCCCAATCTCAAACGCTGCAGTTGCTGTCAAATCCCCAAATAGTTCAGATTTTGCTACTG
>NC_051413.1:5348630-5348848 GCF_015228065.2 Penaeus monodon
TTTCAGCTGAACAAAGTCTCGATATCAAAGCACTAATATCTCCTCTCCGTCACTCCGCCGTAGCGAAAACCATCCGCTACGAAGATGTCACGGATAACACCCTGTCACGGTCACGGCGTTACGGAGGCGGCGAGGCACACGGCGGGGGGCGGGGGGGGGGGATGGAACCCCTTGATACGCTTCCGGGGAACCTGTGACCTATGAAGATACTGAGGCGG
>NC_051413.1:5349444-5349628 GCF_015228065.2 Penaeus monodon
GACGAAGCCCAAGCCACAGCCAGCCCCTGAAACGAGCGGCTCCCACAGCCCTTCGCCTTGAGTGTTCGGAATCGACGCCCCGCCCCTAGGCCAGCGCCACCCGCCTCCGCCCCAGCTTGGTCTAATTATAATGCTATTGTGGGGCGGCCCGTAATGCCTCTGCGCCAGGTAGACTTATCTCCGC
>NC_051413.1:5350042-5350663 GCF_015228065.2 Penaeus monodon
CCCCAGGATTTCCCATAAAACCTCTTACCGCTCAACCTCCATGTATATTGCACAACGCCTGACCCCCCCCCCGTCCCTCTTAGTTGCTCCTGTTCTAGCGTATCAGGGCTCATTTCCATCCCCAGGGTTACTTCTCCATCTCCTCAGGTCGTACTTCATCGTCTCAGGTCGTAAGCAGGTCGTTCTTCATCATATCAGGTCGTACTTTATCATCACCGGTAGTAAGTAGGTCGTATTTCACCAACCAGGTCGTAAGCAGGTCGTTCTTCATCATCTCAGGTCATACTCCTCAGGTCGCAAGCAGGTTATACTCCATCTCAGGTCGTACTCCGTCCTTTGTTTTTTTTCTACATTTCATTAGGACGGAAGCAGGTCTTATGCTATTCTATAAAGTACTGCAAAGTCGTAATCCGCTTCATAAGGTTCTTTTCTGGCCACTAAGCCGGACCAAGGTCGTGCTCCATTTCACAAGCTCGAACCAGAACGTTTTACACTGTATAAGGTTGTCCTCAATCGCATCCGGTCGTACTTCACTCTGTTCTCCATCTTACATGGGTATAAACAGGTCCAGCTTCAGGTCATGAAGTCCCTCTCCATTTCGAATTATATATGCCCCCCCCC